>NW_025791318.1:375754-472737 GCF_907164935.1 Osmia bicornis bicornis
ACTCCTAAGACGCCCCGCACCGAACTCAACCTAACCTAACCTAACCTAACCTAACCTAACCTAACCTAACCCTTTTTTTTTTTTTTTTTTTTTTTTTTTTTAGAAGAGGAAAATGCCTTTATGCACGCGCGGGTTGTCCCCCATTCACTCTATTCGGCTGGTGAGGGCCCGGGCAGTGTGGGACTCGTATCCCCTGAAGGGGGGCCTGGCGCCCATTGGTGAGGGCAAACCCAAAGAGGCAACCCAGAAGGGGCAACCTGACAGCCCTACCCTAAAGGGTGGGCTCAAAAATAAGGTCACAGCCCAGAAGGGGACCTAGCGGCGCCCAGAAGGGGCATCCGCGGCCTGATACACTACCCACTAAAAACCTCTCCCCTAACGTAGGCCGCCAGAACCGTTTCATCCTTTGGGGATATATAACATGAACCAACGATAGCCGCAACGGCGCTTCGGCTCCCTAGCTTACATCGACGCTTTCGTCCACCCTCAATCCGCCATGCGCACAATCAAGCTATAAGGGATTGAGGATCCACGCCGTTACACCTCCGATCAAGCGGTAGGATATTTTCAACCTGTACGATAAAGCACAGGATTTTTCTTCGGCCACGACCAGGAACCGGAGGATACACTCAACTCGACGGGTGGTCGCGCCATCCATTCACCAGCCTGCAAATGCGAGGTCAGGGCTTGCTCTTCGACCCGACCAGGAACCGGAGCACGTCCGCTCGACGGGTGATCGCGCCATCGGCAACGGTCAGCAACGGGGGGATATCCTCAGGGATCACACCAACCCGCACTGACTGTGCCTTCTCTTCACCAGCCTGCCGTAGCGAGGTCAGGATAGCTTTCTCTTCGGCCACGACCAGGAACCGGAGGATACACTCAACTCGACGGGTGATCGCGCCATCCATTCACCAGCCTGCCGCAGCGAGGTCAGGAAGCTTTTCTTCGGCCACGACCAGGAACCGGAGGATACCCAACTCGACGGGTGGTCGCGCCATCCATTCACCAGCCTGCAAATGCGAGGTCAGGGCTTGCTCTTCGACCCGACCAGGAACCGGAGCACGTCCGCTCGACGGGTGATCGCGCCATCGGCAACGGTCAGCAACGGGGGATATCCTCAGGGATCACACCAACCCGCACTGACTGTGCCTTCTCTTCACCAGCCTGCCGTAGCGAGGTCAGGAAAGCTTTCTCTTCGGCCACGACCAGGAACCGGAGGATACACTCAACTCGACGGGTGATCGCGCCATCCATTCACCAGCCTGCCGTAGCGAGGTCAGGAAGCTTTCTCTTCGGCCACGACCAGGAACCGGAGGATACACTCAACTCGACGGGTGATCGCGCCATCCATTCACCAGCCTGCGAATGCGAGGTCAGGGCTTGCTCTTCGGCCACGACCAGGAACCGGAGGATACCCAACTCGACGGGTGGTCGCGCCATCCATTCACCAGCCTGCAAATGCGAGGTCAGGGCTTGCTCTTCGACCCGACCAGGAACCGGAGCACGTCCGCTCGACGGGTGATCGCGCCATCGGCAACGGTCAGCAACGGGGGGATATCCTCAGGGATCACACCAACCCGCACTGACTGTGCCTTCTCTTCACCAGCCTGCCGTAGCGAGGTCAGGATAGCTTTCTCTTCGGCCACGACCAGGAACCGGAGCTCCTGCTCAACGGGTGATCGCGCCATGTCTTCACCAGCCTGCAAAGCGAGGTCAGGAGCTTTCTCTTCGGCCACGACCAGGAACCGGAGCTCCTGCTCAACGGGTGATCGCGCCATGTGTTCACCTGCTTAACAGGGCTTGCTCTTCAACACGGCCAGGAACTGGGACATCCACTTCCCAGTTGGCCGTGCCATATCTTCGTAGGCTGCAATCCTCGATGACTTGTCCCATACACACTTTACACTCACGTGCACAAACGCTTAAACACTCACACGCTCATGATAAGCATGAGCATAAAGCAACAAAATAATAATAAATAATAAATAATAAATGATAAATGATGAATAATGAATAATAATCCATGAGCCCATGAAGCCCATGGATAGGTGGACCCATAGACGGACCATGAAGATGACAGATGAATGCAAGCATAATTGAACATGATGATTATTAAACATAACTAAATAACAGATTCACAAAATACAACAAGGAATCAACATATATATGCATCCAGTGCAACAATGCAATTAATGAAAAGTAAAAAAGAACAGATAAGAAACCGTTAAAATAAGGAAAGAAAGAAACAGTAACAGTAAACAGTAATAATCAGTAATAAACAAACAAGTAAGCAAGTAATGAATAAATAAATAAATATATAAATATAAACATATATACATATATACACACACACACACACACACACACACACATGAGAACATTTGAGAACACATTTAAGAACATGCGAACATGTGAGCGGAACATAGGATGCATAGTACTAGAGTAAGCAAGCGAGCACATGTGAACTCGGCATAAAAGGCAAGCCAAGCATATAACCAACAAAACCTCTAAAAGCTGGAACGTCAAACATACGGCCAACCAATCAGCAGGAAATGAAATGAATAGTAAACAGTAAAGAGTTTTAACATTTAGTACCAACACACAATACAATTAAAATGAAAATGAATGTAAACCAAGGATATAAAGAATGTAAATAAAGAAAAGATTATAGACAACAGATAGCAGATACCAATCCTAAGAGATGAGGTAAACACAAACGCTGATAATTATTGTCAGCAGTAAAGGGCAATAAAACATAACCAGAAACAACAGATTCTGATGCACAGTAGACACATGCATCACCACATTGAAGAGACAAGATCACCATGAAGAAAGAAAGGGTCGCCAAGTAGCATAATGAGTAAATGCATGTATGTAATGAATGAATGCGTGCGTGAGGAATTCCTTATAATCATCTATTAAAATTATCAAGATGAATTACAGATAATAAGATAATAAGAATTGAACTGAGAGCTCATATGAAGTGCTCGAGCCAGCGAAGCTGGGAATCCCTCCTGCGAGGTCCAGTTACCCAAGACAACCAAAATAGTATAAATTAAAGTCCATCAAGATTGTGATCAAACTGTGCTACGTGTGACCAACAACCCTGCAATGAACAAATGTGCTTAGAAGACGAGCTACATAAAACTTGAACAGGCCCATTAATGGTGCTAACGCCAATCGTATACAATACATAATATATTCCTATCCTGTCAATTAATGGGAAAAGCACCATCTTCAAAAGGGGAAGATCGGCTAAAAATAAAAGCAAAAAGAAAAAAGAAAAAATAGATGGTGAGCATAATGTAACATTAACAGTTGAAATTACTGTTCAGAACCATTGAAACTACTCAAGTCTGCTTGCAGGAACGTTACCCACAACCGTGACCCCAAACTTGATTAACAAGCAAAGATGGTGAAGAAACAATCAAATCTTCACATGCAGGCAATGAACAATAATTAAATTATTACATTATTAATTATCTTTAGCAAATCATCAATAAATAAAGGCACATATATATCCTATAACATGAATAATGATGAACATAATAGGAAGAGATAGACTATTACCATCATAAAGTGAGATGTTAATATTAAACCGTGAACAATAATATTAATCTGTTTGCAGGGAACCTTTACGCCAGCCAATAAAGTGGAGGCAACGTAGCAATTAATAGGAGAAGAAAATCGGAGAAGAAAATACCCATCTGTCATAATATGAGAAGCAACATGAGACGTATATCAGCCTAAAACATGGAGCAAATCAAATCAATGTAAATAGTTATAAATTGCATATATTGTTACTGAATTATCATACCGCTCCGAGTATGATATTAAATTTAAGTTAATACTGATACAGATAAAGTAAATCAATGTAAATCAGTGTAATACAGCGCGTGTTGAACAGAACTAATCAAATAATAAACATCACATACTACTGTAATGTTACTAACCCAAATATGGAAGTAGAAGAAAACTAATCTCTGATATGAAGAAAATAGATCAAAATTTATTGTGAACGTATGTATTTATATATGTAGCAAACATGCCAAATGTAATTAATTTAACAATTTAATAAAGTATACTAATGTAGATAGCTAATTAAACTCCTCATATTATAGTCAATTTAAATAATACAATTCCATTAAGACCCCTTTTATTCCCGATTAATAGAGAAACATATGGAAAACATATGAGTACCAAAACCAACCCAGACATTGTTATAGGAAGTTCAAATGAGATCCACGGTCCAGAAAATCAGGAATTTCAGAGAATTTGAGGAACCGTGATGCATATGTGTACCTGTGTACATATGCATAGAAAACAATAAAGACATTGTATCATGCAAGAAAGAAAGACTACTGCAGCGTATGCCTCTCTGAGCACCCACCATAACAACTAATACTAAACTAACACTTTCCAAATCAAAATCAAAATTAGAATTGCAATTAAGATAGGATAATGTACAAAAGATTGCATAAAGTACTATAAATATTCAAATCTCACAAATCCATCATCCGTCACAGCTGTACTGGAATTACGCTAGCCATAACATGCAGAACATTGTCCTGAAGGGGTACGAAAGGCTACAAATGAGCAGTGAGCGATATTACAAACACGAATCCTGAACATATAGTTGGAGAGAGAAGTTCCTGAAGCATGTCAGAATGGCCCAAAAGGAATATAAATAAAGCAAGAAATAAAGAATATAGAGCATATAGAACATAGAATATATAATCACAGTAGGTACGGTGAATGAACAAGCACATATTAATAATCAGAATCACGTCATTTAATGCAATTCAATACATTATGCCATATGCCACTGTTAGTCACCCTGTACACTTATTTACTCAATTATAATAATATAATAAGATAAGAAGTTAATTATAATAATAATAATATAATACACTACAATACAATCTAGCGCATAGTGCTAACTAAGTATGGCTTAATACACTAATACAACTCAAATAACCGGATGCAATCCATGGTCTGGGATAATAATATAATAATATAATATAGTATATATACATTCAATATCTAAATTGATCATAAATTGATTGTAACCTAAACGTGTATTGTAGATTGAAGATTGAAGATTGAAGATTGAATGTAGTAAGCATAAATATTAACCTAACCATAAAAATAAAATAAAATATAAATATAAGGATATAAATATAAAATACAAATACAAATATGAACATGATATATATAATATAATAATATAGTAATTGTATATATATATATAATATGCATAAAACCAAGCAAATAATAGTACCACTTAACAAATACACTGCAACGCGTCTCAATGTAGCATACTGAAACACGCACTGTCACGGCAATCACGTCCGCACGTTCAAATTAGAAAGTTCAATTGATTTAGCTTAATTGAAACTTATCCCTTATCACTTCGTACCACATCACATCACAGATGACCGATGGCCATTATCATGTCAACTAAGATAGGAAACCGGGGAAAGTAAAAGTAAAGAACGTAACCATAAACCTAAGAATATAGATACCAAACGTTTATAAAATTCCCCAGTTCATACCACAATAACCATCAGCCATCATCAAATTAACCGTCAAACCATCAAATTAATCAATTAACAATTAATTACAGAGTACATAAATATTAAAAAGCGAAAAGCGAAAATGCTTCACAAACTTTCAATAAATCACCACAATGAAACCGGAAGTAAAGTACATATGAGAGGTAATGTTAGCAAAACGCATCGTAAGTAAAGCAAAGCTCGCAATACTGCTCGAAGATAAGCCACAAAGCTATCCCTAGTCGGCAACTACCGCAGCACCAAAGATGTTACCATCCGCAGATATACCATCTACCATACGATACTCGGCCGTTCATTCCGTAACGACTGTCGGCACACAAATTATCAGTCGCACAGTGGTCACCCATCACGCGCCAGTTATCCGCTAAACAGTTACCGACTATAAGCCTTTCCATCATGCAGCCGTACAATCCCAGGAATCATGCTTATCATCAAGCTTACCATCAAAAATAGGTCTGATATACGACGCTTATTCGCGAAAGATATAGGTAATTATACTCAGACAAAAAGCAACAAGTTGAATTTCAAGACGGGCCGAGGTCAAAATAAATCCATTAGCCCATTAACTGAGTCAAGCTGCGATTATTATTTATTATGTAAATCATTTATGGACTAAAATAAATATAAATATGAATATCGACATGAATATAAATATAAACATAATTTGAATATAAATTATAAAGAAAGTGAACCTACCATAAAGCTAGATTAAGCCAGATTAATAACAATTATGGAAGAAGTAACCCATATAAACCCGCAGATTGCGTGGGGTGCAGGCACATTGCGCAGGCACATTATCGCGGTGCCGACAATAAACTGCGCGAAAGTACCGAAAATAATAATAGAAAAATAAAGGAAAACAACTGCCGATTGTCAAGGAAAGAAAGGCCGAATAAACAAACCAGGAGAACAATAATCATGAGACCCTCAACCAAATAAGCCAAAATGAATAAGATCAAAATCAGAATCAAGATAAAACAGACAACACATACAGTCAAGTAAACCTCATACAACCAACCAAACACACCATTGAATAGTAATAACTGCTATTAATTAACGGGATAAATAAAATACAAGAAATAAAATAAATCAAGTCAATCAAGATCAAGTTAGTTGGCAGGGAAGGAATAGGATGTGAGCCCGGCACAGTGAATAATAATAGATAAATAAGTAATAAATAAACAAATAAGTAATAATGAATTAATAAGTAAAACAAAACAACGACAACGCAGTCAAGAAATCGCAAAATTTAAACATCATACTACCAACCGTGTAGAAGGAATGAATGAATTGAATTCACCCCGAACTCCCCCCCGCACACTCCCGCACGGAAAGTCATCAGGACCTCGAAAGGCCAACAAGCCCGGCAAGGATGTACAAAGTCGAGGAGGGATGGATTCAACAATTTAACAATAAACGTGTAAGATATATATAATATAAAATATAAAACATATAAAATACATAAAAAATACATAAATCAATACTTATAATCGATCAGTCATGAATCATGCAAGCCCGCCAAGAAAGTTGATCATCCAAACAATTAAAATACAGATAAAAAACGGATGCAAAGCAATAAGAAAATGAGTAATATAAACATAAAGTAGTATAAGTCATGTAACATGTACTTCAGAGATGAGATGACGGATGACAATTATTTACAGAAACATAATTCTAAGTGTTAGGACCACCAGATGTAACAAGTATGCATGGGCTTGTTAAAAGAGGCAGATATCAGTTAGGAGCTGAACTACAACTGAAAAAGAAAGAAAGAAGAAAGGGTAGGATAATAATATACTATAAAATAACAGAATAGCCCATCCTGATGATATGGCCATTAATTTACAGGAACAGTATGCCGTCACATCATCAGAAAGAACCCTACAATTACCATAGAGCGTCGTGCATGAGCTGAATTAAAGAATATTAAAGAAGAAAGAGAATACCAAGAAACTGTCCAAGGAATATCAGGGACATACAGGCAAAATAGGATCAAGAAGGCGATAATGAAATGACCAAAATAGCGATAAACAGCGATGACTCGGCACTTCTAAAGCACAAATATAAATTGAAGGAGGGAAAACATAAATGAATACCATCCACAACCCTCCGCACCATCAGTACCATCATGAAGATTAAAATAAGTTCAATCACATCAATTACTTTAATCAGTCCAGTTCAGAATGAAGAGAGAATGAGAGAATGAACGACAGGACAATAAAGTGGTTAATTAAAGATATTAAGAAAGAATAAGATAGATAATAAGACATAAATAATAAATTGAAGGCTATTGCCAGCAGCACATCGTAGAACACTGTAACGCAAAAAACACTGCAATGCAACGCAGTGCAACGCAACGTAGTGCGACACACCGCGAAGAAATAAGGAATATGAATATGAAGTGTAATGCAATAAAATAAAAAACAATACAGGAAGCGGTTCGTTAAAATAACCGTAAAGATTTTAATTAAATACTCCATTCCCTTACAAAACATTGAGTAAGGAGTTAGATTGTAAATGGTAGACGGCGAATGATAGGCGGTCATGTAGATGCAAATGCAAAAGGGCTGATTATTATATGACACCTAAATAGAACGAGTAAGTAAACAGCAAATAAGTTAGATCAAATGAATCAAATGCAATCTGTGTAGTTTAATTGACACCATGCTACTGTATATTGTAGAAGTAATTCAAGAAATAGGGTATTTAGACTAACGTTTAAATGATAAACTATATAAACTAGACAGATCCTCGCGCCATCAGCACTTTAACAGCCAAAACCATCCATGTTGTAGTAGATAGTACACAGTAAATAGCAGATAAACATGAATGAAGCTATGCCACAATGCAATTGGCCGAGGAGTAATAACGGTCGCCTATTCCAGTAAGAGCAAAATTAATTAGAGAGTAACAGCAATTATTAGGGTGAACAATCAAGCACCAGAGTTGAATCAGTCATACAAAACTGCATTGACCTGTATCACCCTAAGTAATAAGCAAATATGTAGTTAATTAGTTATTCGGGTACAATTGTCAGGGAGAAAGCGAGGCAATCAACTAGAGTGTGCAGAGCAATAATGGCTTCAGCAGAGCACACATACGGCCAAAGCTGCACTCATTCATTTAGACTACCAAATATGTAAGATGGGTAGTGAAAAACACGTCGCCTATACATACAGAATCACGCGGAACCGAATTAAGTGAATGCCAGATTATGAAATGTCTATGAATCAATATGACCAAACATAGCATAACAGCAACGCCCAGGTCTTCTAATAACAGAAATCACCACAGTTAAACCCCTCAAGGGTATGATTAATCATTTTATTATAAATTGAACTGACTTGTTATAGCAAAGATTTAGTAGTTAACTTAATTTAAATAGAGTCAATTACATTTCAATAATAAACAAGCATCTGACAGATGCCAAAACAAAGATACCAAACATACATAGTCGATGATTCTGTTGATGAAGATAGAAAACCAGTTCGATCCTAGGGAATGCAAGCCACAGAGTATATAAATCCATTGATCGTTTCAGTTATTATTAGTCTAGTAATAATGAATAAACAACGAATGCCGGAAGAATCATTTCTTTCAAAAGCATAAATAACCAAATATGTTTCCATATCAGGGTAACAAAAGCATCAATCAACACGACGCGACATCTAGCATATATATTACGTATCGCATTCAGCGACCGATGAGACCGTCCATTCATAAGTTACCTCATGTAGATGGTTTGCCACGCAATACCACCAAACCAGCATTTACCATTGAACAATAAATCAAGTATTCCATAATCAGCATCAGAGATTAAGAACGGAGCGTGACTTCAACAGAGTACAAGGGTAACACCCGGCAATTAAGCAAAATATAATTACGTAAGCTATCATAGCCCATCATATTCATTATGCCGCCCCAAATTATTATGCTGCTACTGTTAATGTATCCAAATATAATTAATATATAATTTAAATTTAAACGGTAGCCGCCCCACTATATATCCTATAAATATTAACGGAAATGTATCGACTCCCCCATCCACTGTATCACCCCATCCCCGTCTGCACATCCTTACAAAATCCTAATCAAGAAAATGCAGAATTAACAAGACAAAATTTGCTAGAGGACGCGACAATCAGAACAGTGAAATAGCAGGTCATGCAACGTGAATACGACATCCGTAATATTAAGAAGAAATGGTAACAATCAGACAACCTGAATTAAATTGAGTATCAGAGTTAATTGAACTTGCGCTGTGAGAATATTAAGAACCAACCTCTTCATATTTTAAAGAAAGAAAAGGCCGCGTCCTCGCCCATTAAGAATCACCAACTTTAAAGTCTGCCGCCACCGTTAGATGGCAGCACCAATAGCTACAACGAGGAGTGCGGCCAAGCAAGATTTATTCAGGAGAGTAACGTGTTGCAGCACACGGCCAGACACCCAGCTTGTCGTATTGAGATATGCTTAAGCAGATGATGGAAACACTGATCCAGCAACATGCGGGAGGAGTAGAACATTCCATCAGAGTGCATGAGGCAGAGAAATAAATAATTCCCACCTAGATATACGCAATCTCCCATAACAGCACTGACCGACCCATTCACCACCTGAATCTATAAAATAGGCAGTGCAAAATTACACATAATATACCATGTAAGCCAAGTCAAGTACTATAAGCTCCCAATACATTATGTATAAAATGTGTAAAATTAAATTATGTCATAACATTATAATGGCATTTAAGTCGTCAAATAGTCTCACCCACTACATTAGAGACGCAGTATACTTACACCAACAGGTTTTCAGAGAAAATTAATTTAAGGCTACAACTCCTTAGCATGATCAGATAATACCCGAATGATTCAATTAAGCCGTTCGATAAACGATAGTCTGCTAAATGGCTTAATAGCACCGCAATCCACAGTTAATTAACAAACATGTGTGCATATCCGCTCAACATTCGCACCTTCATAATCAAGCCCTTGTTCCACGCTAAAACAGAGACAGGACGACCATAATTAATGAACGAATCAATAAGAATACGAAAGTCAATTCTATTGCGGGAGTCAAGTTCCATTGCGCCTCACATCACCTCTCCCCTCCCCTCCCCCCACCGTCCATCCCCGAACATCCTACTTTCACCAATCACGTTCCCTTTATCAACGCTTAAAGAAAAAACCATTCCCGCAAGTACAGCGCAGAAATATATTAATATAATAATATAATAATGCACGTGTAATCCTGTTAGGGTCAGACTAAGCATCCGGGGTCCCTCAACAGGTACCCGTATTGTTCGCAAACTCCTCATGAACGCTTCAATCCCGTGGCACGTGTAAGCCAGCAGAATGAAAACACGTGCGCACCAGCACACAAGTTCTTAATCCCCAACAAGGCTGAGCCAGTCGTGCAGTCCAGAAAGACTTAGATGTCATAAATCTCAACAACCTCTCGCCACGAGGCAGCGTCGCCAATTCAAGGGCAACGGTCCGGCCAAACAAAGCAGAAAACGTCTTATCAATAGGGATGAGTGAAATACGACCCGCCCAACACAGCCAACGACCAGAGCCCGTGGAATCATCAAGTCAAATACCGGGGCGACCAAAATCTAAGGACAGGGACACTGGGCACTGAAATAACAAAACACCATTCGCCAATCAACTAAAGTTGCCAGCCTATCGGTAATAGATTAAATTGAAATGCAGCTGGAAGACAAGCGTCTGACAGAGCCTCTAACAACAAGATAAGGATATAATCGGGAAGATGAGAGTATGATCGAAAAACACCAAGGAGAAATAAAGAATCTAAATTGAAAGTGGCATAAAAATGTCTATCTGCAATACAAACTACATTATATAATAGCTGCAATAAGAAAATCAGAGGCGGAAGACATATATAGAGTGATATGCGGTACAGTTTGGTCGTAAAAAATGATAATGATACCAAACTAGGTAAAGAGGCAAAGAAAAAAGGGGGGGGAAAAAGCCGAAATAACAACGAGAGGGATCAGAGAAGGCAAATGTAAAGACCCGGCGCAGCACTGACGTGCATAATAATCTCTCAGATTATCGCATATCATTGCAGTAATACGAACCATACTACGTCAGAATAACAGAATAGGAAATACCGGGTGACGCGAAACAATTCATTCCGGCCAACCTGAATGCGTGAGATCATTGACCAGACCGTACCAATCAGCACATCAGCTAAGTGATAGTATCATTTAGAATAGGGATAAGAGGCCACCCAGTATAGCATAGCCTCGTGAATCTGCGTTCAGTGACCGTGCGAAACACACATAATACTGTTACGCACACGACCACAACCAACATCACGCCACCTTACAAAAATAGAAACAATAAGTGAATTCCTAAAATCCGTATGAAACAACTAAATCAATTGAGCCGAATCATCAAATCGAGATCATGATTAAGTCAGAGTCCAATCAATATAGAATGACGTAAAGTAAAATGATCAAAGTCGTAGTCATGTTCGGGGTGCATCAGGCCAACATAAAAGCCAAGTTGCATCAAAACTCAGATTCAGAATCTAAATCGGATCACAGCTGAATTTGGAATGTGAACCACAATCAAAATCGGGATCGAAGCCAGTTACGCTTCCGCCCGAGACCAAAATAACTCAAATAGATATGAGCCATAATCGGAATCCAGATCGAAACCGAAATTGGGATAAAAATAAGAACCAGAATTAAATCGAAATGTAGGTAGAGATCGAGACCGAATTTACGACTGAGGTCAGGACAAGGGTCAGGATCAAAATCAAAATTAATATAGAAATTAAGAATAGATAGGCAAGCCTAAACATCTATCATGGTCGCACAGAATCACCAGCAAGCAAGTAATGACAGAACGCATGGAAACGTGTGAGATAGGTATAAACAGCAGTATAATCATGATCATAGCCGGGGAGTAACTGACATTAAATGTAACTTCGCAGCTGAGTCGTACAATTACTAGCCCCGGAATCCGAAAATTATAAATTCAGAATTATCCTTTCCAAATTTTGCTCACACCATTAAGATCATGATCCTGGAGTACTAAATCCAAAGCCCTGCAATTAAGATCGAGCAATTCGAGCAAGCGAAAAAGCTCAATTTACAAAATATATTATTGACACATATTTGATATACAACGTCATACAATAATAAATAACACAAGTCACACAATTATAGCAAAACAAGTAAAAGCAAGAGAAGTGAATTTCTAAATTATAGATTATAATTGCGAGAGAAAGTTAGGCAATTATGTTGTCGACCGCCAAAAAGCCATTCTTCGATGAACAGCACGACAGCTCACACAATGTCGGCCCGCGCACAGCTGCAAAGTATCAATGTGTCAGCATACCGGGCGGCATAAAGAAATAAAAGTAAGCCAGAAATTCGAGAGCTAAGATAAAATTAAATCGAGTTTAAATTTCGAGATCAAGATGAAGTTAAAGTAATGTAAGATAAATAGAATAAATCGAATGGATAGAATAAATCAGAGACAGAATCAAAGCATAATCGAAATCAAAGTCAACTCCACAGCAAGATCCAGGTAGCACCGAAATCGAGATATGATTAAAGTTAAGATCAAACTCAAAATCAATACCAGAATTACAAATAAAATGCGAAATCAACACCGAAACCATAATTGAAACCGAAATCGAAACTAGAGCCAAAATCAAATCGAAACCAAGTCATAATCAAACTCAAAAGCAAGTCAGAATCAGGAGCAAAGTCCGAATCAAGATCAAAATCGAGATCAAAACCTGAGTCAACACAATCGAGATTAAATAGAAACCGAGGCCAGATCTGAATCAGATCAAAACCGAAAACCAGAATCGGATTCGAAATCACAGATACGTTAATTACCAGTAATAAAGCAGTAGCAGTAGCCAATTGAATATTCCTTTATTTATCATAGATCGCCAACCATCTATACAGCCACAAGCCATGCATACGCACAAAACATTATTGCCATAGGTGCAAGTAAGAGAGGAGGGAGGGGATGGATTCACTCCGATCATTCGGCTCCCGCCCCACCCCATCCGTATGACCCGCGGGCCTGCGCAACCGTGCAGCAAGGCGCCTAGACCGACCAATGAGCGCAACGCAGAATCCTCCAGTCACCAGCCGGCTTAGCCGAAATCCTTCCCCCCACCTTCGCCACGAAGGAAGCGCGACATCTTGCCAGGAGAGCTCATTCACACAGTTCATTCGTCTGGTGCACCTCGTTAAACGCGCAGAGTCAAATTAAATCTAAACAGTTCCACCGCTAATCCGAAAAGGTAAGCAAGTAACAAGTCATGCCTTCAGATCATCAAAACTTCCATCCAACATTCCCCCACTCTCCTAATCAGCGAACAAGTCCAGTGCTATCTAAAAAACAGTGGGCCGAACAATCAATCGATCAGCCATCCGATTCACTCCTCCCGTCCCATGTACGACCAACCAATTTATCAATATAATCGTTATCAGAGAAGACACGAAGTACGCTACGGCCGTCTGCAATAATCGACAGTGGAAGCTCGTCCCAAGCAGGCGTGTGCCGAAAGCAAGAAGGATAGAACAAAGGGTAAGTTCGCCAATATCAATTTGTCAAGGTGCAAGCGCAAGTGGGAAATAAGTGAAGTGGCACGCATTTATTTCGCTGCCGCAAGTTAAATATTAAACATTAGATTGGTAGAAAATAGCGAATAACGAATAATGAAGGTAATGAATAATGAATAAGTGAGTAGTGAATAAGTAAATAAATAAAGCAATTAGATAAGTAACTAGATAAATAGATAACTGAATAGTGCATAGCAAATAGTAAGAAAGGTGTATAAATGATATTTAGCGAATGAATAGAGAATAATAATACAGAACATAATATAGGCAAAGATGCAAAATTATAAAATACAAAGTGTATAATCGACAGGTCTGCAGTCCGGTCACCAATCCGTGTCACAATCCAGTGCCATCAGCCATCAACCCGCGACTTACAATGGACTCCATGAAGGCCGATCTTCTGCCAGCGATCACCGAGTCAAGAGAGCCAGGCACCACCGGAGACACAACCGCCGGGCCCTCCTGCTCGACACCTACGACCGACCAGGGTCAAGGAAGAATTTTGGTAAACCCGAATGTAAGTACACTCAAGCCATTTCCCCCTGCCGGAAGCCCAAACCCATCTCCATCAAGTGCAGTTGCAAAGAATACTCTGATTTATTTGCAGTATCTAGACACCGTAATCTCCAAATCAGTGGAGAGGGCGGTGTCAGCTCGCGTGGAACGAATCCAGAGAGAAACGATGCGCCACGCAACCGCAGTCGTCCATCTAAGCCAAGCCTCCACCCGTCGACGCAACCCGTTTCGATGGGTTCGCCCTGCACCACTCCGATCACGGCAGGCCAGGCAGACACGATATCATTATGTGCCACCAGCAGGCAGCGCGCCGCCACCTCCCTTAATGGGGATAAATTCAGCTGGAATGAATTCACAGCCGCCGAATCCAGCAGCCCCACCAAGCTACCATCATCATGCTCCATATCCCTCCGGTCACCAACCAGCCTGTTACGAGCAGCATCATTATCAACCGCCTCATTCATTCATGCATCAATCGCATTCCTGTTGCCAGCATCCATCGTGCAACCCCACACATCAACACCAGCACCAATACAGTTATCAGTTTCCGCCAGCCCACCCGCCCCAATATCCCACCACGTATCCGCATTCATCATACCCCCATCAATTCCAATAATACATCATTAATATAAGTTTAAGTAATAATCTAGAAGTAAGTAATCAATCCATATGTTTAATGTTCATTCAAATTTTTAATATTTAACATGTTAGAAACTAATATCACCGCTTAAACCTTAATCTTAAATTTAGATGTTATTTGTTAGTCTTAAGATATTAGAATAGTAATACTACCCTTATGATAGACATAATCGATAGTAATAAGAGGATGACTGCTAAATAAAGTAAAGTAAAGTATAAACTTATATAAAGCCAAAAGATGTAGTTTCCAAGTGAATGATTCCCAACCATATACCACCGTGGATTACAGCATACGCATCGTGAAGGGTGAGACAGAAGTCACAAGAAAGTCGCGCAGGTCGTGCAGGTACAGTGTCAGAGCCCATCCCATCACCGATTCCTTTCGCCACCATCAATAATCAAATACGAAATTGCACAGCCTCTCATATGGTGTAGCCGAAATAATCATAAAATATGCGTCTAGCAGAACAAAGCATCAGGCAGCACGGGCATAGGAGTCACCCGCCTTAGCTGTATCACCTGAGCAAAATAAAATAGCAATTAATGTTAGTAATCGAAGTCAAAATTTGAGAATATGAAAATCTAAAAATCGAAATGCATGACCGGAAGAAGGAGAGTGCGAGTTCTACGCAAAATCTGCACCCATTAGTATGGCGAACACTTATTCCATGCCATCGTGCAGTTATAGCAGATTACATTGATGCATACTTAACGCGTAAAAGAATAAGAGACCAGGTCCGCAAGGCCGGAACCCGAGCAATCGATCAAACCGGATCTCAGGCTGTCACATCGAGATTAATCGAATAGGTCGAAGTCGAATTGTAACGCCAGAAACAGCTGCCAGAGCGCGCTTCCATTGCCCCAGCCATGAACGAAGGCGCCCCTTCAAGCGAACCATCATACATAAGTTTACTGCTGTTAGAAGCCCTAACCCTATCAGGGCAATTAGTCAACTAATTAACAAAACGCATGTCAACTAATTAACAAAGCGCATGGCCAACCTCAAATACAAGAACAACTTAATAGAGAGAGCAGGAAACATTATATCATCAGGGAAAGGTTTATTTGAAATAGGTTAAGTTAACCAAATAACCAAATAGTTTATTGGATTTCAGGCCAAGCGTCCAACGTCCAAACACCTCGCAGAACGATCACAAGATACAGAGAATGTAACCAGAAACATCTCAGCCCGAACCACCAACTTATCAGCTGAAGAAAGTAGTTACAGGTGTAAGATGCACCGCAATCCACTAGGCGATAATGCATTAATCCCAGAAACAAATGTACACGAAAACCTGCAAGTACCCATACTAAATATTAACACAGGATCATTCGAGTAGAAGCAACGAAGCTAATTGATTCGGAGTAAAAGCAGTAATTATAAGGTGAGTAACAACGAACCCAGTCTTTGAAAGCAATATTAGCTACATAAATTACA
This sequence comes from Osmia bicornis bicornis, assembly GCF_907164935.1. Classification (NCBI taxonomy): domain Eukaryota; kingdom Metazoa; phylum Arthropoda; class Insecta; order Hymenoptera; family Megachilidae; genus Osmia; species Osmia bicornis. Next base: position 392,544 of record NW_025791318.1, read on the forward strand.
GCCAGCATCTGGATGCAGCAAGAGGATCATCAACACATAGTAGAGAGAACTAGCTGCCGCAGCAACATGGATTCCAAGAAACAGGGCAACTATGCAGCATACACACCCACTAAATGGGATAATTATAAATATACTGAGCAGAAAAGAAGTCAAAAGAGCCGGCGCGACGCACACCAAATCGTAAGGGGACCCTGCGTTGTCAAGAGAGGCAGAATCATTCAAAATATCCATTTTCAGCGACAACCTGGAAAAGGCGTACAGCAAGGTATGATGATTGAGCAAATAAATAGTGTATGTTCAATCTTATGAGGAGAGAAAGAAAGAAACGTACAAAGAAAGAATTGGGTCCATAATTAATGAGATAGTTCAGGAAGAAAATATGATGGTGTGTATGATAAGGAACAAACATATCCCATAATTTATATCGGACAGTAGTAATGAAACTATACCAAAGAAGCTAATAAGGACAGTTTTAGTGCCCTATGTTGGACCAAAGGTTATGAAGTCTCAATCTAGAGCCACCATGCTCCGACATTCAAATCATGTAAGTATAAACAACGATAATGGATAACAGCGGGTACCACGTATAAAGAGGGTGCCGCTATAAATACAGGAAATATATACCAACATCTAAGGGGTAGCTGAGAGTTATCAAGCAATCGCAGTTGTAAAAACTATAAAAACCCTACCACCACCGTTGCACTCGAACCCCCGACCCTATTCAGTACAGCTGACAGGTAGTCTGAGGACAAACGGGGACAATCAGCCGGGCAGTTAATTAAGGATTGTAATGCTTGAAGTATCCGAAAAAGCGCGTGTATAATTCCTACAGATCGAAACAAGGATGTAGGTGCCTAAAACTAATTAATATTTAAACATCAATCATAACGTTAGTAAGACAAATGTCGACAGGCCGATTTAGACGATCATAAGCTGATACCAAAAGCGACAGGCAACAGCACAATGTAAGTGTAGTTGTTGCATGATTAATTAATTAATTAATTAACCCATTAAGACTTTCAGATCGAGTATTGTGATCATAGGACCACTGCATAGATGGGTCGCAGGGAACATAAACCATTCCAATCACTATAATGATGGCAAGTTCATTAAGGAAGTTACAGCAGCCAACAAGAGTGGCTAAGAGTGGCGTGCGAATATCAATATTAAATAAAACAAATGTATCGTGCGTCAATAAACGTCCAACACACAATCAAAAGTACAAGTAGTACACATATTTATCTAAACCTCCACCCTCGATTCACAATCATACCGTTAATTTGGATGAATCAAATCAGATCGAATATAAGTTGTCGGTAGGAGGGTATGCCGTTATCAGACATGAGCAGTTCAATTCATAGCCTCCACTAATAAATGCAGTCATATTACAAGGTGGGAAGAAGTAAGCCTACAATTAGGCTGATAACCCAGAACGCGCCATCAGTTGCTAAGGGTGTAAAACAGGAACCTGAGTCCCGTTTATGCAGCATTCCCATTTGTTACGCCCGATTCTCCCACTATAGCCCGATGCGAGCACGCCGGCCAATCCCATACCAGAGAGAGATTGACTGCCCATTCGTCCATCTTGTAAAACTAGGCAGCTTTCTCGTCGTGTAACCATCGTTAGAGAAAGATCGCAAAACCTTAGCAGAAATTAATCGAATTGATTACATTACACAGCCCTGGATTTGCTAAAGTAAGTATATTGGCGAAAGGAACGTTAATATCCCCAACCATTGATAGGTAGCAGATAAAAACCCATAGCTAGCAACAAATACAGTCGCACCGTTGCGTCCCCAACCTATAACATTCCACCCATGTCGCAGTAGAAATTGCTCATACAGCCAGGTTGAATACTAGTGAAATAATCTCATGAACCTCAATTACGAAATACTTATATAATTAATGCCGAACAGAGACCACAAGGGAGATACTGAAGATCTACCGAAAGGAAAGGAACCAAGAGAAGGAGAAACAGCAGAGACACAAAAAGAAAAAACTGTCCTAGAGAATTTAGAAATTCTTGCCCCATATCAGGTAAGGCATTAATCGCTTGAGTTACTTAAAGAATAGCCACATCAAAGTCTACATAGTTAATAAACGCAGAGTATAAACAAGAGAATAAATATAAAATAATAAATATAAGAGTAGCATACTATGCATGACCCACCACATCCCTCAAATTAATATCCCAATTCAATTGACAGGAAGCAACAAACAGCAATGTCCGCCTTCACTATCCTGCAGGCAAATTTAAACCATTGCCGCGCAGCGCAAGACGTCCTATGGCAGGCCGTACACGACTACCGTGCCGACATCGTAGTGATCAGTGAGCCATATCGCCCCCTGCCAGAATGGCACACCGACCCAAGCGGAACCCTAAGCATTTGGTATGTGCAGCGAACACCGTCGTCAGCCGAACTGGGTATGGTACGTAGGATACACGCCTCCGACGGCTGTATTGGTTTAGAAACCCGCGATTTTGTAGTGCTAGGCTGCTACTTTTCACCCTCCCTAACCATGGCCACATACGAAGGTCAATTAGATGGCTTAACAGCCGGAATCACGTCGTCACGCAAGCCCATAATAATATCCGGGGATTTTAACGCGCGCTCAGTACAATGGGGTTCGGATCGTACCGATGCGCGCGGGTATAGATTGCTTCGCGTCTTCGAGCAGACGGGTCTAATACCCGTAAACAGCAAAGGAGGCCCCTCATTCGTCAGAAATCACCAACAATCGCGGATAGATGCAATGGCGTGTAGTCGTACCTTAAGATCTCGTCTAAAGAACTCATTCGTGTCCAGTAAATACACCGGTTCTGATCACAACTATCTATTACATCGTTTTTCCGCGACAAACACCTTCGAGTCCTCCTCAATGAATTCAGCCTGGAATACACAGTATGGCCCTCCCGACAAAGAAGCGTGGATTTCAATAATTAAGAGCAATCTGTCCCTTCCACCGGAAACTGAACTCTGGATTCGCGAACAACCAATTTTCGTATTTGATAATACCGCTAGTATAGATGCCGCCATCGCAGAACTAGAATCGTGGTATGACACGGCGCGAATACCAAAATCCAACAATTCCACCAGGAAGCGAAGGTACGTGACCTGGTGGAATAAAGAAATATCAAAACTAAGATTGAACGCCGCGAGGTCGCAAGCAAAATGGCGTCGTACCGTCACCCGTATGTCGAACAGTAGTAGTAATATATTAATAAATCCAGGACACCCATTACACCAGAACATGGTATCCGATCGTCGCGCGTTGGTCAAAGCAATCCGTCAAGGCAAAGATGCCTCGTGGACCGAGATGATAAATGAAGTAGCTCGCGATCCATGGGGAAAACCATATAAGAGAGTAATGAATCGATTAAAAGGGAAGACCCCTCTGATGCGTTTGAATGAAACTGAATTCCGATCCGCCGTGTCTCAGTTATTCGTGACTAATCCCCCCGCAGCACCCACAGCCGAGTTAGCCCATTCACCCACCCCACCACCACCCAGCCCCGCAGCCCATAATGCCAGGCCAGCCAGCGGGTCAATCCGTCCCCCAACCGCCCAAAGCCGGTCGCTTAGCCCCCAGCCCGGCCCCAGCTACTACAACCCAGGCCAGCCCGCCTTTACAGGCTTACCCATCCCTCATTCAATAAACCAACCGGAAGCAACAACTAGTACACGCCCTGCCCAACAATTCGCGGGACCGTTTCCCGACGCAGTCCAGGATCCTCGTATACCTTTCCCATTCAGCGCCCGTGATGCAGCCGCAGCCCTTGCCAAGGTATCCCGAGGGAAAGCACCCGGACGCGACGGAATAACCGGGGAGGCCCTTCGTCCAATATTGAAATTTGCCCCTGAATGGGTACGCGATTTATTTAACGCATGCTATCGGCTAGGATATTTCCCAGATTCCTGGAAGGTTGGCCGATTGGTCCTCATTCCCAAGCCCGGGAAGCCCTTCAATTCATATTCAGACCTGCGTCCCCTCTGCATGCTATCAAATCTCGGCAAGGGTTTTGAATATGCCCTACGCGAACTTCTGGAAGAGGCTGTTAAAAATTCCGGAGATTTATCCCCTCGGCAATACGGTTTTCGCAAAAAGCGATCAACCATGCAAGCAATGAAAGTAGTAATTACCGAATGGGACCGTGCCCGTAATTTTGGGAATCATTGCCTACTGATAGGTTTAGATGTAAAAAACGCATTTAACACTGTCCGCTGGGAGAATATAATATTAGCAGCACGCCGTCGCAACTTCCCTCCCCTGTTAATAGCAATGCTGCAAAATTACCTCAGCAACCGATTCATAGGCACCACTATGCCAGATGGCTCGTGGATAGAGCAAGAGGTTTTCGCTGGTGTCCCGCAGGGATCAGTTCTAGGACCCTTCCTATGGAATTTAGCTTACGATTCGATACTGGAAGTTATATTACCTCGTAACGTGACTACCATCGCCTTCGCGGACGACCTTGCTCTGATAATTATAGCAACCTTAAACGAGATACGCGAAATAGCCGAAGAGGCACTCCGAAGACTCGGTGCATGGTACCTCCAAAACGGATTAACCCTAGCAACTCATAAAACCGAGGCCATCCTCCTGACCGGTCGCAGAATACCCGCCGGTCTGCTCCTGCAACACGAATCGTCCGTAATAAAGACCATATCCTCAATGCGGTACTTAGGCGTGTTATTCAATAACAACCGAACATTCCGTAGCCATTTGACAAGGGTCACCGATAGAGCCACCAAGGTAGCCCAGCATTTGTCATGGCTTTTACCAAACCTTCGCGGAGGGGGATATAATCCTCGCATACTATATTATCGCGTTATGGAATCGATCGTGCTATACGCCGCCCCAGTGTGGCACGAAGCCCTAAAATATAAAAACATGACACGCCTTCTCATGCCAACCCAAAAACTCGGCTTAATACGTGTTGCCCGTTCATATCGAACTGCATCGCACGACGCCCTGACAGTCATAACCGGCTGTCTGCCCTGGCACCTGGTTGTGCACGTGCGTAGCAGGCTGTTTGGTTTTGAAGCCGAAACTGTAGATGAACATAACGAGTATGTAGCGGCCGTGAAAAGAGAAACTTATGCCACCTGGCAACACCACTGGAACAATGCACGCCATGGCGCATGGACTCGCCGCTTGATCCCCAATATAGAGAAGTGGGTAAAAGGAGGTGGGCCATTACATCTGAATTATTACTTAACCCAAGTTTTAACCAATCATGGGTGTTTCTCCTCATTTCTATATTGGATTAAACGCAGCAGCACCCCATACTGTTGGTTCTGCAATCCCCCCGTAATAGACGATGCAGAGCACACCGTGTTCCACTGTGAGCGATGGGCCGCTGAACGCACACGCGTAATTATGGAAGTAGGAGTATTATATCCTGAAACTTTGATAGACTGTATTCTAGATGAAAACAGGCGAACCCCATTATTAGCATATTTGTCTGACATTTTGAAGAAGAAAGAGAGTATAGGACGCGCAAGGGAACTCGGTAACCTTGTACCATCCCGTCGTCGGGTCCGCCGCAGACAAGCGTAACTCATCCTGATGTCTAGAGGAAGCCAAGTTTAAGCCCATCATCTCCCTCTATGTTGAATTCCCCAACACCTTTAAACCATTAAATCAAATAGCTCAACGCACCATAAAGGCAGACGAGGCCCCCAATATCTAGTCTTACGCCCTGCCCAAATTTAATACCATCAATGTTACCGAATATTACTACCAACACATGATCGACCAAGTAAGAGAGAAAAAGAGTGTTACCTCTGTAACCGCAACAATTAATAACAATAAATACAGTAAAAACATTACCAGCTTGTCATAGAATTATTTACATTTCTGGGCTCCCGAATCCATAATCTATACCATCGTCCAACCCGAATATTGAACGAGCAAGCTGCATCAGCAACAAGAAGTTAGTCCTCAATAAGATTCAAGATAAGGTAAGACCCCAGGTAAGGTGAGTAACAACAACTAATTAATTAGCAATCTACCAAGCATTCAACCCATGAAAGTAGTATGGCAATAGGCAACCCGTCACCCAGTAGTAGAACAGCAGGAACAATCAAGATAAGCCACAAAGATGACCCACTTCAAGAGGAAAATTGTAGGATACCAAAATCCTTCATATCATAAACGGAAAGGCAGTGGAACCTGTAATTACAGCAAATTGAGTAATATTTCATCACACGAATCACAAATTAACCACCAAGCTAATTAGAATAAATCGTATTAATTAAATAAATCGCATTGATCAAAATAGATAAGCAAAAGGATAAAAGACAAACAGCGCCTGTACATGTTGAGCAATAAGATGAACAACTAAATGAGCGAGAAGCATCAAGAGAGCAAACTTCAACATATAAGATATATAGCAGGAGATAAAGGATAGAATAAGTAGCAAATAGTAAATTATTGAGAATTAGGATACATAGTAGAATAGGAGGAGAAGGAATTACAGTGCCACAGCCCGCAACCACGTGCACGGGAGAGAGAAATCCTTAGGGAATCATTAATGATACAAAGTATACTTAGTGAAATTTAAGGGAGAGACAACCTATGACTGAAAATGATAGTATGGGCAGCATAGAGCATTAACCCCAATTATTACCTCAATCGTATCACCCACCCACCCCAACAAATCAATACGTCAACAACAATACTCCGGCGCAGGTAACAAGACTTAAGCCTGAGGCCAAAGCATCTTAGCTGCATTAATACTTATCCACAATGTAATCTCCGATTAAGCAATTAAGCAAGCCCAGTAGATAACAAGATGGCAGAATTGCCCGGACCCATCAAGCAGTGCATGTGAATCACCTACCAGGAAAAAGCATTAATTACCATGAGAATAGCAAATAAAGTAATCGTCTAAGGCATAATAAATGAAGCAAAAGCAGAACTTGAAGCTATAGTAGTAACAATTAGTAAAATGTGGATCATGCAATCAACAGGCCGCAAGATAATAAATGTACCAAAGAATTTATATGAGTTAAAGTTAGGTACATCCCCAAACTAATCCATAACATGCCATTGCTCAATAACACCTAAGTGACACCTAAATAGTAATAAGGGACAGCGAGGATGATCAGGACAAAGATCAGGCATAATATAAATCAATATGATGTAATATAGCAATATAAGTATAATATGAGTACTTGGGTGTGTTATAATATAATATAATATAATCATAGTAGTATAAGATACAGTACGGGGCACAGAAGTGATAGCCTACCTACCATAAAATATAGTAGTAATATTAATATAATATAACAGCAATATATGATAAATCATGATATGATAAGGTATGATGTAATTTCAATATAAATATAAAATATAAAATATAAAACGTATATAAAATATAAAAACGTATAAAAAATGTAGAAAGAAAGAATATAAACATAAAGACGTATATAAAATATAAAAACGTATAAAAAAAGTAGAAAAAAGAAAGAAATGCAAAGTGTAATACTGATAATACCGTGAAATACAATAAACAATAAACAAGGTTAATAATAACAAACGATACTGCGATATTATAATAACAAAAAGAAATATGGTACCGCAGCACAAACCAACTGCAGCCTAGTCAACGCAGATCAACCAGCCAGCCAGCCGTTTGATTAACTTAATCCGTTGATCATCGAAACGATCTCGCATCGCGTCGCCGCCGCCATGATTTTGCTCTAGAATCGGCTCTCCTTCCGACTGTTCTCTCGTCCCATATAGGAACCGCAGAGGTTGTCGGGATTCTTTCTTCGTATTCACGCTCATCATTATCGTCCTTCTTTCTTCCTGACGATTCCTCGCAACGCCTAATACGCGCGACACTCCATCCCACCCGTAGGCCGTTCAAATTGGCAACTCGCTGCGACAAAGTTTCTTCGCATAAGAATTTAATGCGAAGGCTGCCATCACGGTTGAGTCCAGAGCTCACGAATCGGACAACCGTGTTGTTATCATCCTCTACGCCCACCGCACTTCTGACAGCGTACATCACCTCCTCAGCCCCCATGGTTGGGTCAACCTCCAGAATTTCCATCATCGCGAATCTGTGTTTAAAGGAGGCCTTCCAGCCACGACCAAGTCTGGTTTCGATCCTGTTAATAAATTCGGAAGCTATATGCTTCTTACCAGCTGCGAAGGTAAACAGAATCGTTCCGTCATCAGCCCGGCGGATACCTTCTACACTATTCTCACCCATATGGATACCAGCATTATTCTTGATCGTACGCACGGTCTCGACATACCCGTACCCCTTCTCTTTGCAGGTAACCCGCACAACAGACTTGCGGTCATCCTCTAACGACCCTCCATCTACTACTACAGTTTCCTGTGGCAAATCCGTCTGAGTGGACTCTGTCGATTTTGCAATCCTACTCCTACTTCCTTGCCCCTCACGCATTGCATTAGCGTTGACACTGACCATGCCATCTACGCTAATGTTACCACCCTCCTTGTAGTCCTTGCCAGTATCATTCTTCTTATTATTATCATCATCACCATCCTCATTCTCATTCTCCCCATTCCCATTATTATTCTCACCCCCATTCATGCCTTTTTAATAATATTACAATTGTTTTTGGTTTTATACTGACTCCCGTTTCTTCCCCTCACGCCCCTAGCACGAGCACGTCCATGGCCATACCTATGTCCATACCCATACCCGCGACCTAGTCCACCGCCAACCGGGTCGCCTGTTGCATACGGAAAACTGCCACCACCCGCAGCACCAGACGGTCCAGCACCGACCATGCTGGTCGTCGTCCTCCCTTTGATGGTTGCTGTTCCCGTTTCCGCTCTGGTGTTAGCTACCGTCTTGACAGCTTCCCCCTTGCCATCGCCCGAGGACGCAGTTTTTTGCACTGAAGATAAATCGAAATCCTCTTCATAATCTTCGTCCAGGATCTCAATAAATGCGACAGGGCTGCGTCTGTCTGACGGTACCGGATTGCGAGCCTTGGTTGTCATCGACCCTACCGGAACCTGCACAGCTCCAGCTGTGCCTGCTACTGCAGTCCCCCACACTGGTCCCCACATCGATGACTTTGCTGTTGGTGTTGCTGTTGCTATCGCAGGCGCAGGAATAGCCGTCAGATCCGCTCCAGACGTTGAATGCTCAGTTAATGCCCTAAGCTTCCTCAATGTTGGTGCTGGCAAGGATAGCATAGGCTGGTGCTGTGCTTCTCCACTTGGTCCAGCACGATTGTCCAGCCGGTTACTGGTTAAAGCAGGTGCAGCGACGCCAGCAGCACCCTTATCGGGGCGTGGGGGAAAGAGCACGTCACACCTCTTAATAACAGGGCCAAGAATTGCTCCCTTTCTACTCCCTGAGCCAGCCGAATTATGAGCAGCCGGGGTCATCACTGCAGGAATAGGCATAGGCAGAGCATTCCGCGAAGGAATAACCTTGTGGGCATCCTTATTCTTTACTTTACCCATCTCATTTTCCCGAATGTCACAGACCTTATGCCTCTTCGCCTCCCCTGCACCCCCATCAGTGCCTTCATTAGTACTTTTACTAGCACCCACACCACGTGACAACGGCAGTGGCAAAGGGGGGGGCGGAGAGCCCTGCACCATCCCAGCACCAAAGTCACTTCCACTTTCGGAATCCGACCATTCGACGCTGAAAATCTCATTAAGACCCTCAAGGTCCACTTTGTTGATGTTGCCCCTTCCTGCACTTGTCATATTAGCCAGTGGGCCACTAATTCGCAAGGTGAATAACGATAAGCAACGAACGAACTTGTGTAACTGAACTGAGAGACGGTATGACAGCCACGTGTTACATTGACCCGTATCACACGTAGTAATATCCACAATCGCGCAAATCGCGCAAATGCACCTGTAGCAGTACGCCTGCACCGTAGATACGCAGGCACGTATTCTTACGTATTTTAACACCGCAGGGACAAATACTGTGTGTACAGCGCAAAGTCCATGTACGATGTTCGTTCACTGCGATGTCGTAATGTCGTAATGTCGTAGTAGTAAAATAAAGTAAGAGTAGGAGTAAAATAAAGTAAAGTAAGTCGGTGCGAGATGCTGATAGCAGCAGAAGCAGGACAATTATTAACGAACGGCAAACACAGCAACCACCAAACACCGAGCACGAGGCAATTGTATTGCACGACAATGCCTGATAATGTCTATTAATGTCTAACAACCCTCAATCAGTCCCATTAATTACAGCAAAAAGCAAGCACCAGTCCACCAAAGTCACAAAGGCGATTTCACCGCAAGTAAATCGTTCAACTGTTCACTGGTTTCAATGTCAACGTTAAAATAAAGAATAAAGAATACAAGATGTAAGTTGAACCACGATAAGTAATTCATGAATGGCGTAGGAGAATTTAAGATTGATATTCAACAATCAGAGAGCTAAAAGTTTGGAGATCACCAAACTGCAGAAAACCGATCAGGTAGGCCAATCAAGCAGGGGTAAGGGCAATCCGAGAGCTTAAAAAACTAAAGAGCCAAGAGCTAGAGAGCCAGGAACCAAGAGCGTAAGACAATGGCGTCGCGAGCACTTGTATTAATACCATTGAAATGTCATATAAGTCCATAGATGTATAGATACATCCTAATCATAGAACGCATAATTGAGCATGATTTAAAATTGGGGATGTGGACTCGAGATTGAGGGCAAGAATCAACAATCAACAATGCCGTGGTTTCCCAGATTTACCAGATTTACCAGATTTATTTCAAATCAATCTGAGGCACCGCGATCGTTCGCGCCATTACACGCAGCCACAGGCCATGGGTACGGCAGCCCCGCCTACAAATTCCCCACCCTCGCCGAAAAGCAGGCAGCCAAGCAAAGCACAATTATTCCTCATCGTTTTCCACAGCAACTATCCAAGATGGCAGCACCGCCAGGATCGCCCGGCCGTCCGCGTAGAGATGCAAAAAACATCACACATCAAGCATCGGTCCAACGCGCAAGCGCCAATCTCACATCAGTCACGAGATCAGACTTAAATGGTGCGGCGGCAATAATATGAATACGTAATTATCGAGTAACGCAAGTAAGCAAAGCTAATGACGTCAAGTTAAAACCGGATACAGGGCCATAAACCCAAGTTAATAAGCAGTTAACAAAATCATAATCAAGATCACAATGAAGTTTCAATAATGCAAATCAAAGAGCTGAGAAATAAGATCGCATCCTAGTTCGCCTGTATCATGCCAGGTCGAGTTAGATCCATGGCTAAGCAGAACTGGGCGAACAGTTAAGATTGAATCAGGATCAAATTCAAAACAAAATTGAACTAAAATGAGGCGAGCAGATAGTGCTTAGACACACTCAATCATCATCAGATGTCCCGGCGCAATGAGTTATAGATCGTATAACAAATAACAAATAACAATACGATACAATGTAATATAGCCGACAGCAGTCATACACCCGCGCCTATTCCAAAGGTGATTATATTGGTACCTGTCATTCAACCTCCCAGGTAGCAAGCCAAAGAATTCCCTTCCCAAAGCAAATACTGAATACTATTTTCAATCCCTGAGCCTTCATATACCTTTTAATTACCCCCCCTTTAGACCGTAATGAACGTTGTTAACCACCCGAAATAGGTAAAGTCAGGTCAGAATCCGAGTCATAATCGATCAATATGCATCTATTGATTTACTTTAATGATTATGCATCTACAATTCAATGGTCAGTAGGCGATTAAATCAAATAACCCGCCCACCAGGTGCAGGATCAGCTGTAAGATTAGGTCAAGTCAGATCAGTACGCCAGCATAGCCACCCACAGGTTCAGACAAGCATTCATGTATTGATAGGTGCCGCGTCGTTCGAAGCGCTGGCCAAGGCGCCCCGCCAGGTAACGGTGAAAGCAAAATGATAATGGATAAAGCCACACATGGGGGCCATCTATGGATGCGCACCGTCAAGACACCGATGGCGCCAGGCTAACCAACCATCAGGCGCAAGCGAAAAAGCCCACCCTCGCAAAAAGGACACCAGTCCTACGAGTAGGACACACTGCGCCACCCGGCAGTCGGTAACGTAATAATAATGACAGCAACCACCAAGTCCCGCCACCAGGCCACGCCAAGATCGTCGATCAGACTGAAGTTCAGTCGAACGCAAGTTTAAATTAGATAGGCATCATAAATAATAAATAATTAATTAGTAAGTTAGCGCAATTAAGTTAATAAGTTAATAGCTGTTGTAGTAAATCGGAGTCAATCGACTTGACTCACAGATGAACGAACCGTGATTCGTCGGTAAGGTTAGCCGCTGGGTACATAGCAATGCGTCGTGCAGAATAAGGTAGGTGACCCCGGTAAGTAGGTGAACGAGCGATACTGATCATAATCGCAATTATCTCAGATCATGAGGATAACCAAGTCCAATTGTGTCTGATAGTATTCGATCACAGAGTGCCAGCCTGACCGAGTCGGCAATGCAAAAAATTCTCTCATTGAGATTACGAAATTCAGCAGCAGCAGGCAGCCGGAAAAACCAAGGAGAAACAGGGCACATCCATGCAGTCCAATTAATGATTCTAATGATTAATGAACCGGCAGTAAGGCACGTCGGCCCCGTCACCGCTAACACCGTATGAGAGAGGGGGAACGCCCGGACCATCCTCAGTCAGTCCCAGACCAGTCCAGCCACCCACCCGCGTCACCCATATTAAGATCATTAAACATCCCTGACAGTCCGAGAGCAACAGCCACTAGTGAAGGACCCATTAGTGCTGATCAATTGCTAGCCAATTATTAACTAAATAAATGAACTAAAACCACGGAATTAATATTGAGACCAAGGTAAAACTAACTATACCCGCCCACAACCAATGCTTCCAGCGGCCGAAAAGCCTGAATCGGCCACAGAGAAGTCCAGCTCACGACTGCAATCATGTTAAAAACCCCGTCCCAATATAATTGTTAACACAAAATGAGTAAGCGATAGGGGGGGGAGGGGGGGGGGGGGGGGGGGGGGGGTAACAGCTAAATTAACTTAGATAGCTAGGACAACTTGTTAATAATAGGAAATCAGCCCGGTACTGCAACATTGAGGATTGCATAAGACCCTATTAAATTGAGTAGCAATTAATGATCGATGACTAATGTAAGACCCTCCGATTACGCAACTGTAGTATAAACAACGGGGAGAGAGCGCAGCTCTAAATTGATATGGACAATTAAACATTCGGATCAAAGCAATTTAACTTAATACAATCATTTAATCAAGTTCCTCGGTTCGCTGCGGCCAGCGGCAAATCCCGCGGCACAACAAGCCAAGATACCATACATATTACAACAGGTACTGTGTATAATATAGTATAATAATAATGCATCATTAGTATAGTCTTACTTATTGTCAGGTATGGATTAAATATAGATAAAATATGAATTAAGTATAAGATCAGTAGAATATAATTAATACCAATAGGATATAGATAATGAGCATAAAATACCACCGTCACTATCGACACAGGTCGCCCGGCAATACAATGCCCGCTGCAGCATATTCCTTGTACATAGGGATTCTCGAGATTAATGGTTAAATCTGTTGGCTCCCTAAATAATGGCACAACCAATCCGATCCAATCCAATTAGCAATCCTTCAACCATTTAATATGCCAACCCGGCACGCGACATCGTAGCTATCAATAAGCCATATAATGGCACAATGCAACAATTGCAACAGATTAGCAGGTTACCAGGTTACCCGCATCATAAAGGTTCATGGGCCAACCGGACAAATCCGCCAACTCCAGCCAAATCATCCCAATACATCCCAATTTAGCCCAATCAGATCCAACTCAGCTCAATTCCGATCAGGCTCCCAGCACCTGCAGAAGCAAAGCATCAATAAGCAACAATAAAGTGACAAACAACAACAACGAGTATCATGGCAGGAGAAATGTATAAGTGAATCTGACAGCAAGTAGCTATTAGGTAACCAGAATAGTGAATCAAAGGAGTAATAGAAGATGATACGCATACCAGCGCCCCAATAATACAGTCAATAGCCCACGTAGGACCCTGCGGCATTAAGTAAATAATTGACAAAGTTAAGTAATAGATAAATACAAAGCCCCAAAACCCATCGCTTGAGTAAAATTTTAATAAGAAAGAAAGAGTGCCGCAAGAACACTTAGATTAAGGTCCGAAAAAATTAATCGCTAATCCTCTCGGCTCGCTGCATTCCCACTGAATGACCTCGAAGTCAACAGCGAGCCGAGGTACCGGTGCATAAAAGATATCATATAGTAAGCCACGTATAATTAATAATTTAATGATAATTTAGTAATCCAGCAATTAGTAATTTAATAATTCAGCAATCAATATAATCAATATAATAATGTTCATAACCAATATATAAATATATAATAGAAGAGAATCTGGATATTACCGTAACTATAGATAAGCCATTTAATGGCATAATGCAACAATGCACTAATTGCAGCAGATCAAGGTTACCAAGCTACCCTCGTCATAAGATTCGCAGGACAGCTGGACGAATTCGCTGTCTCCAACCAGATCAGCCCAATTCAGCCCAATCAATCTAGTCCTGTTTAATTCCAACCGCGGTCCAGCACCTGTAGAAGCAAGCCTAATAAGCAACAACAAAGCAACAAAGCAACAAGGCAACAATACGCCTAGCAGGTACTGTGGTAAGGAAAGATATAAGTAGATAGGAACATCAGCAGTTAAATGATTATTCTAATAGCTAGAATAGCTTATCATAAGAGTGGCATAATCGAGAATAGTACGCGTAACAACGTCTCAATAATCCGTAGGCCGCGCAGCACCTTACAGCATTAAGTAAGTATTGATCAAGCTAAACCAAATAATAAATGAACACCAACCTAGCGACTCAGCACCCGACTAAATTAATTTAATAGGTGAGAAAGAGTGCCGCATTAGACAACTGGCAGAAATATTTAAGTCAAGGTCCGAAATATTTAGTCGCAGATTCTCTCGGCTCGCTGCATTCCCACTGGTCGACTTCAGGGCCCACAGCGAGCCGAGGTACCAATATATAAAAGATGTCATGTATTATAAGCCGCGTATAATTAATAATAATAGTAATTCAATAATTTAATAATTACTAATCAGTATAATCAATATAATCATGCTCAAAATAAGAATATAATATATAATATAAAGAAAATCAAGATATTACCGTGATTATATAATTTGCAACCAAATTGCAACAAATTGCAACAGATTACCAGGTTATCAGTTACCCGTATCATAAAGATTCACAGGACAGCCGGACGATCTATTAATTCCAACCAGATCATCTCAATTCAGCCCGATCAAATCTAACCCCGTTCAATTCCAACCGGGTTCCCAACACCTGTAGAAGCAAAGCATAATAAGCAACAATAAAGCAACAGGCAACAATATGACTAGTAGGTATTGTGGCAAGGGAAGGTATAAGTAGATCGGAATATCAGCAGTTAAATAACTATTCTAATAGCTAGAATAGCTTATCAGAAAGAGCGGCTAAAACGAGGATAGTACGCATAACAGCGTCCCAATAACATAATCAGAAGGCCGCGCAAAACCCTGCAGCATTAATAAATTGATCAAGCTAAGCAAATAATAAATAAATAAATAAATACCAAACCTAACAACCCAGCACTCGACTAAATTAATTTAATAAGTGAGAAAGAGTGCCGCATTAGACAGCTGGCAATAACGCTTAAGTTAGGGTCCGAAATATTTAGTCGCTGATTCTCTCGGTTCACTGCATTCCCACTGAACAATTTCAGGGCCACCAGTGAGCCGAGGTACCAATATATAAAGATGTCATGTATTACAAGCCGCGTATAATTAATAATAATAGTAATTCAGTAATTTAATTCAATAATCAGTATAATCAATATAACCATGCTCAAAATAAGAATATAATATATAATTATAGAAGAAAATCAAGTATTACCGTGATATATAATTTTGCACCCAAATTGCAACAGATTGCAACAGAGTACCAGGTTATCAGTTACCCGTATCATAAGATTCACAGGACACCGAACGATCTATTAATTCCAACCAGATCATCTCAGTTCACAACTCAATTCAGCCCGATCAAATCTAACCCCGTGCAATTCCAACCGGGATCCTAGCACCTGTAGAAGCAAAGCATAATAAGCAACAATAAAAGCAGCAGGTAACAATATGACTAGCAGGTCATTGTGACAAGGGAAGGCATAAGTAGATCGGAATATCAGCAGTTAAATAACTATTTCTAATAGCTAGAGTAGCTTATCAAAAAGAGTGGCGTAATCGAGGATAGCGTAACGCGTCCCAATAACATAATCAGTAGGCCGCGCAAAACCCTACAGTATAAATAAATAATTGATCAAGCTAAAGTAATAAGAAATAAATAAATACCAAACCTAACAACCCAGCACTTGACTAAATCAATTCAAGTGAGAAAGAGTGCCGCATTAGACAACTGTCAGAAACAATAAGTTAAGTCCGAAATATTTGTCTCTGGTTCTCTCGGCTCGCTGCGTTCCCACTGAACGACTTCAGTGCCAACAGCGAGCCGAGGCACCAATATATATGAAGATATCATGTATTATAAGCCGCGTGTAATTAATAATAATATAATTAAGCAATTTAATAATTCAATAATCAGTATAATACAGTCATGCTCAAATAAATATAATATATAATATAAAGAAAATCAAGATATTACCGTGATTATTAATAATTTGTAACAAAATTGCAACAGATTGCAACAGATTACCAGGTTATCAGTTACCCGTATCATAAAGATTCACAGGACAACCGGACGATCTATTAATTCCAACCATATCATCTCAATTCAGCCCGATCAAATCTAACCCCGTTCAATTCCAACCGGGCTCCCAGCACCTGTAGAAGCAAAGCATAATAAGCAACAATAAAGCAACAGCAATATGACTAGCAGGTATTGTGGCAAGGGAAGGTATAAGTAGATCGGAATATCAGCAGTTAAATAACTATTCTAACTAGAAATAGCTTATCAGAAAGAGTGGCGAATCGAGGATAGTACGCATAACAGCGTCCCAATAACATAATCAGCAGGCCGCGCAAAAACCCTGCAGCATTAATAAATAATTGATCAAGCTAAAGTAAATAATAAATAAATAATACCAAACCTAACAACCCAGCACTCGACTAAGTTAATTTAATAAGTGAGAAAGAGTGCCGCATTAGACAACTGGCAATAGCGCTTAAGTTAGGGTCCGAAATATTTAGTCACTGATTCTCTCGGCTCACTGCATTCCCACCGACGACTTCAGGCCAACAGCGAGCCGAGGTATCAGTATATAAAGATATCATATATTATAAGCCGCGTATAATTAATAATAATAGTAATTCAGTAATTTATTCAATAATCAGTATAATCAATATAATCATGCTCAAATAAGAATATAACATATAATATAAAGAAAATCAAGATATTACCGTGATTATATAATTTTGCACCCCAAATTGCAACAGATTGCAGCAGATTACCAGGTTATCAGTTACCCGTATCATAAAGATTACAGGACAAACCGGACGATCTATTAATTCAACCAGATCATCACAATTCAGCCCGATCAAATCTAACCCCGTTCAATTCCACGGGCTCCCAGCACCTGTAGAAGCAAAGCGTAATAAGCAACAATAAAGCAGCAGGCAAACGATATGACTAGCAGGTATTGTGACAAGGGAAGGTGTAAGTAAGATCGGAATATCAGCAGTTAAATAACTATTCTAACAGCTAGAATAGCTTATCAGAAAGAGTGGCGTAGTCGAGGATACGCGTAACAGCGTCCCAATAACATAATCAGTAGACCACGCAAAACCCTGCAGTATTAAGTAAATAATTGATCAAGCTAAAGTAAATAATAAATAAAATACAAACCTAACAACCCAGCACTTGACTAAATCAATTTAAGTGAGAAGAGTGCCGCATTAGACAACTGGCAGAAACACTTAAGTTAAGGTCCGAAATATTTAGTCTCTGGTTCTCTCGGTTCGCTGCGTTCCCACTGAACGACTTCAGGGCCAACAGCGAGCCGAGGCACCAATATATATAAAGATATCATGTATTATAAGCCGCGTGTAGTTAATAATAAATAATTCAGCAATTTAATAATTCAATAATCAGTATAATACAATCATGCTCAAATAAGAATATAATATATAATATAAAGAAAATCAAGATATTACCGTGATCATTAATAATTTGTAACAAAATTGCAGCAGATTGCAACGGATTTCCAGGTTATACCCGTATCATAAAATTCACAGGGCAACCGGACGATCCATCCCAATCAGATCATCTCAATTCAGCCCGATCAATCAAACCCCGTTCAATTTCCACCGGGCTCCCAGCACCTGTAGAATCAAAGCGTAATAAGCAACAATAAAGCAGCAAGGCAGCAAGACTAGCAGGTATTGTGGCAAGGGAAGGTATAAGTAGATCGGAATCAGTTAAATAACTATTCTAATAGCTAGAATAGCCTATCAGAAAGAGTGGCGCAATCGATGATAGTACGCATAACAGCGTCCCAATAACATAATCAGTAGGGCACGCGGAACTCTGCAACCGCAAGTAAGTAATTAGTTGAGTTAAATTAAATAAATAAATACAAAACCTAGCAACCCAGCACTTGACTAAGATTTAACAAGAGAGAAGGAGTGCCGCACTAGACAACTGGCGGGAACACTTAAGTTAAAGTCCGAAATACTTGATAGCTGTTTCCCTCGGCTCGCTGCATTCCCACTAAACGACCTCAAGTTAACAGCGAGCCAAGGTATTAATACATAGAGATATCATATGATAAGCCGCGTATAATTAACAATAATAATAATAATAATTATTCTTTAATCCTGTAATTTAGTAATTCAATAATTCAGTAATCAGAGTAATCAATATAATCATGTTCGCAAGAAATAAAACAAGCCAAAGAAAATCAAGATATTACCGTAGCCATTAATAAGCCATATAATGACCTAATGCGCAAGATTGTAGCAGGTTACCAGGATATCAGGTTACCCGTATAATAAAGATTCATGGGACAACCGGACACTCCATCAATCCCAACCAGACCAGTCCATACCATCCTAATTCAGCCCAATGAAATCCAACCCAGCCCGATTCCAACCGGGCTCCCAGCACCAATATTGTCTATACCAGGCCACAATACAATGTCCCATAGAAGAAAGCCCAACCAAGAACCGTTACAAGCATAAACTCCTTAGCATTATTCACCACCACAACCATTGCCACCATGAGTCCATTAGTTGTTCGCCTTGGCATTCTCTGCAATCAAGATTATTTCCAATCATGAGGAGACCGGAATCATGACCACAACTGAAATCAAAGCAATCCTGCGTTAAATAAGATAGAAGTGTAAGTACAGTTAACTTATCGCCAGGGGCACAGCAATAGAAAGACAAATAAAGTGCTTTATGATAGTAGTTGAAGTCAGAGAACCCCGACCCCCTAAAGGAAACATTGAGACACAGATCATACCAATAACCCAAATCACACCAATAACGTAAAGTAATTAATTAGAACCGTGCAAACCTCAGTTGCATTGAGTAAGAGTTAGATCAATTAACCATTAGATACCGTACCCACCCAATCAGGCGCGAACGCAAGTAAGAAAGAAAGGTTACGGCTTAGATTATTTGCCAGAGCAACCAAGATCAAATCAACAATCATAGGTTATCTCAATCTACATAATCGACACTGGGCAACCCCGAATTAACAAAAAATTATAAAAACCAGCCACTGCAATGAGAGGACTGCAGGTACTGACTAATGATAAGCATAATGCAAGTATGAATCTACAAATCTACTTAGAGTATGAAATTAGCTAATCAATTAACGAAGACATCCCCGTTAATGGCCATCAATAGATACAGCCGTTTAGCATCGCGATGCGACAGAAATCGCACAGGTTACCCGCTCCGATGGGGTTAGCAGAAACAGTAAGAACAGTAATCTGAAGATAAATAAATAAAATAAACAAACAGTTTAACACATTTAACACGAGGATTAAGTCAATTAATAACAATTGCGGTTGGACCAAACAAATTAACCGGGAATGAACCGAGAAACTGTACAATACTTCCACCTCATCGTCGAGCATCGCAAACGTACACGATACGGAGTATACAAACGCACATAACCAACGAACGCAAAGATAGGAAACCCCAATATCGTACTTGAACCAAGTCGCAGTTGGCAAGCAGCGACTCACGGCCGGCGGCGAAACGGCGAACCAGCCTGGCGGTGAGTCATAGATTATATAATCCATCATCTTAAAGTTTTAAACCCTCAAGCTCCAGCTCCAGATCTACCCCCACCCCACACCAGCTTGCTCCGTTATTCATTTAAGGATATAATATAATATAATTATTAACTAAATTAAATGAGATTAATAGAATTAATAAGATTGATAAGGTAGATAAAAGGATAAACAAAACAACACAAGGCACACTAGAGCGCACCTTGCTCAAATAAAGCCCACTGATATTGCCCATCACACAATGTACCGCAATGCAGTGTCCCATGAAAGGAAGTCTCATCCAATTAACCGAGCAATTAACCAGCTTAATTAACATTATCAACATCACAAAACCATCATTTGTCACCTAAGAGATCTATAGGAACCCCAGAATAAATAAGCAAGAGTGAGGCCAAGATTGGAGTAATAGATGAACATAGAAAACGTCATAGAAAATGTTGCTTAACACTAAGTGTAACACTATCTAATCAGTTAGTTCATATTCAGATGTATGTTACATGATGACCGTAAAATATGAACATAAAACATAAAACATAAAACATAAATTCCAAATTATTATCCCTCGAGACAATCCAATGCATAAATAGAATAAGAGAATCAATGGATGTTGCACTACTACGCATAAATGCAGCCTTGCGAATTTAGCGAATTCTGAAATGAGCAGTAACATTATACAACCTCGATATTATCATTGGTACGACCCCAAATAAGAAGCAAGTAGTATGTAAATGTAAAGATGTCAATAGAGTTCAATAATATAGATATAGGTAACGAATAGGAGAATGGGAGAATAAGTGAGATAAAGTGGCGAGTGCATAGAATAATACAATAAACGGAAATAAATAGCGCATAGTGGTAAACGTGACTGAACCGAGCCGAGTAAGTGGCATCAAGAAACTAGCTACAAGCGAGCTACCCATTGCAATCCAAGATTATTCCCAGTCATGAGAAGACCGGGACCATGATTACGATTGAAATCAGACTAAACCTACGCTAAAGTAAGACAAGAGTGAAGGTACAGTTAATTTATCATCAGGGCACAATAATAGAAAGACAGATAAGGTACTTTATGAAGTAGTCAAAGTCAAAGAAACCTTGAAGGAAGAAGCATTGAGGTACATCAACCAATCATACCCGTAACGTAGTTAATTAATTAGAACAGTACAAGCCTCCGTTGCATTGAATAAGAACTGGATCAACTAACTATTAGATACCGCACCCACTCAAGGCATAAATGAAAGAAAGAAAGAAAAGAAAGGTTACGGCTTAAATTATTTGCCAGAGCAATAACAATCAAGATCAGATCATTGATTAACTCAATTTACCGTAATCAACCCTGAACCACCCTGGATTAACAGAGGATTAACAAACCAGACACTACGTTGAAAAGCTTGCAGGTAAACTGGCTAATGATAAGTATAATATAAGTGATAAGTATAATACAGGTATGAATCTACTTAGAGTACAAAATCAGTTAATTAATCAATTAATAAGACATCACCGTTAATGGCCATCAATAAATACAGCCGTTTAACATCACGATGCGACAGAAATCGCACAGGTTACACGCTCCGATGGGATTAGCAGGAACAGTAAGAACAGTAATCTGGAGATAAATAAATAAATAAATAAATGAAATAAAATAAACAGTTTAACACATTTAACACGAGGATTAAATCAATCAATAAATAGCAATTGCAATTGGACCAAACAAATTAACCGGGAATGAACCGTGAAGCTACACAATACTTTCCACCTCATCGTCGAGCATCGTAAACGTACACGATACGGAGTATACCAACACACATAACCACCGAATGCAAAGATAGGAAACCCCAATATCCAAGTTGTATAGTTGAAGTCGACAAGCGGCGACTCACGGCAGAGCGGCGAAACGGCGAACCAGCATGGCAACGAGCCATAGATTATATAGTCCGCCATCTTGGAGTTTAAATCTCAAACTCAAACTCAAACTCCAAATCTACACCCACCCTACATTTGCCCATTCCGCTAACTCATTTAGGGGATATAATTATTAACCAATTGACTGAATTACCTGAGATTAATAAAATAATATAATAAATAACAAAACAAACAAATAAGCACGCTAAGGCACGCTTCCTCAAATAATGCTCACTGATATTGTCTATAACACACACACCATAATGCAGTGTCCCATAAAAGGAAGACTCAGTAATCGAATCAATCAAATTAAACATTAATGTGTAACAAACCCAGTCCGCATTGTCACTATCATGGAGCCATTTATTCGACTAAGGAATCTATAGAAAATCCATAAAAACCCTAGCATAAATAAGTAGAAGCAAGGCCAGAATTAGATCAATTAGAGCAATCAAAGCAATACTATATGATGAGCACAGAAGATGTTATTTATCACTGGGTGCAACACTATTCAACCAACTCAAATTGAAATGTATGTTACATAATAACCACAAACCACAGGCTCCAAATTACCACCCCTTCGAAGCAACTTGGTGCATAATAAATAGAATAAGAAAGTGCATAGAATAAGAAGATGAATTGAATAAGAAAGTGAATGAATGTTGCACTACTGTGCATAAATGCAACTCTGCATAACTGCATAACCTGCAAATTCTGAAATGAGCAGCAACATTATACACCCCATGATATTAACGGATCACGCATCATTAGAACAACACCAGTTGTTAATAGAATTCAATAATAAGGCAACGAGTGAAGGAATAAAAGAATGAGGTAAGGTGACGAGTGCATGCAAATAACAAATAGTAGTAAACCGTGAATAGTGGTGAACATAGAACGCAGTACGTAGTTGAGCTGAGTTGCATGAGTGACACCAAGAAACCAGCCAGCGAGCCCTCCGCTGCCATCAAACAGCCTGTTCCCAACCGTGAGGAGACCGGGGTCATGATTACAGTTGAAATCAGACTAAACCTGCATTAAAATAAGACAAGACAGAAGTGAGAGTAAAGTTAAGCCATCGTCAGGGGCACTGTAACAGGAAATACAAATAACTAGAGTGCTTTATAGAAATAGTTAAGATCAATGAGAGCTTGAAGGGAACAATAAGATACAGCCCCCAATCATACCAATAACGTAACGTAATGTAATTATTAATTAGGACCATGCGAACCTATGTTGCATTGAGTAAGAATTGGGTCAATTAACTATTAGGTACCGTACCCAACCAATCAGTCACACATGCAGGAAAGAAAGAAGGACTACGATTTCAATTTCAATTATTCGCTAAAGCAATTAGGATCAAAACATCAATCATTAGCTATCTCAATTCGCTGTAATCGACACTAGACAATTCCAAGTTAACAGAAGATTGACAAACCGGACACTACATTGAAAGGGCTGCAAATAGACTGGCTAATAATGCGTATGCAAGTATGAATCTACTTAGAGTATGAATCAACTAATTAAATTAGATTAAGAACAAAAGACATCACCGTTAATGGTCATCAATAGCAATACAGCCGCCTAGCATCACAATGCGACAAAGATCGCACAGGTTACACTCAATAGGATTAGCAAGATCAGCAGCTACAGTAATCTGAATATAAGCAAAACAACAACAAAATAAAATAAATAATAAACAGCTTAGCACTTGAATCAGATCAATTACCCGTTAGCAACTGCGATTGAACCCAACAATAACTTAACTTGAGAGTGAGAAAACTACACAATACTCTCTATCTTCTGGGCATCATAAGCATGCACGAAACGGAGCACACAAAGCCTACAAATATGACCAACGAGTGTAAGATGCACAAGATAAGAGACCCAGATATCCGAATCGGGTCGAGTCGAAGTCGACAGGCAGCGACTCACGGCAAAGCGGCGAAACGGCGAACCAGTATGGCGACGAGCCATAGATTATATTATACGATCCGTCATCTTGAAGTTTTAAATCTCAACTCCAGCTCTACACCCACCCAAACGCCTGTCCCGTTCATTCATAAGAAGATATAGCGAATAAATATGGATACAAACTATAAAAGAAAGTGGACCAGCCACAAAGCTAGATTAACAATTATAAATAAATAGATAACCCGTATAAAACGCGCAGATTGCGCGGAGTGCCGAACGCACTGCGCCAGCACACTATCGCGACGCAGAAAAAACAAATTGCGCAAAATACCGAAAATAAGAAAAACAGCCGTCAAGGGAGGAAAGGCCGAATAAATAAATAAACCAGAATAAACAAACAAACAAACATAAGACACTTAACCAAATAAATAAATCAAGATGAAAATCAGAATCAAAATAAATCAGAATAAAAATAAAATAAAATCAAACCAAACACGCATGTAACAACGCATGTAATCAAGTAAATCTCATACAACCAACAAGCACACAACTAAATAGTATTAACTAATACTAATTTAAGGATTAAATAAAATAAAATAAAATAAAATAAATTGAATCAAAAGAAATCAAGAAAATAGAGAAAAATGTAGGGTGCAAACTGTAAAGTGAAATGCGTAAGCAGAATAACCAGCACAAATACTGTATTATAAACCGTAATATAAACAAAATAAAGAATAAGATACGGTGAAGTTACAGTGAAGTTAATTTCGAAATAATATAACCATAGATAATATAAACCATAGAACAGCCACCTTCAAAGATGTCAGGTGACAGAATTTACAGAGATATAACCTTAACCCTAACCCCTAATGTGTCAAAACAAGGATGTCAACAGGAAGCAAGAACAGTGTAAGAAGACTCGTTAGGGATAAGAAGAACAAATTACCAATTAAGGAACCCTGATTGCCAACTCAGGGACAGGAAACAAGCAAGGTAAATAAAGATTGTGGCAACGCACAAAACATGAAAAGCACAACTGAATAACATGCACATTAATTCCTACAGAAAGGCACTGTCACCCTTTTGTGAAAGGGCTACGCAATACCAATGCCAGGGAGAGACATCATGAATCAATTGAATTAAAGAATATCGAAGAAGAATCAAAATATCCAAGGATATATAACAGGCGACAAATCAAGAAGGCGACAGGAAATGAAATAAAATAGTGGTAGTCAGTGATAACGTGACACAGTTAAATTAAAATATAAAATATATATGTATTAAATGTATTAAATATAGAATAACCGCATAAAAGTAAACATAAATATGTTAATATAATCTACAAACTTTGTACCACCATGAACCTATAATTAAAACTAAATCATAACAATAACAATAACTTCAATTCAATTTAATTCAGAATGAAGAACGAATAAGAGAATGGAAGAATGAGCGACAAAACAGTAAAGTAGTTAATTAAAGATATTAAAGAAGAGTGAGGTAAATAATAAGACATAAATTATAAATTGAAGGCCGTAATCCAACAACACAATGTAAAATAATGTAATATGACGCAAAACAGTATAATGTAATATAACGTGATGTAAAGCAGTGCAATGCAATGTAATGCAATGCAGTGTAATGTAGTGTGAAGAAAAATTAATATAAGGCAAAAGAGATATAATGTAAAGAATAGAGATATAATGTAAGGAATATGAAATGTAATGTAATATAATAGAATACAAAATACCGAAATTGAACTGAACGTATACCATAAACCGTAAAGATTATCACACCAATTACCCACTTCCCCGTCAAAGCAGACCATAAGTCAAATTGTAAATAATAAATGATAAATGATCATATCAGTGCAAATGTAAGAAGGACCGATTATTGAATGAAGTATTAAGATAAATAACTAAAGCGATAAACAAATCAAA
This sequence comes from Osmia bicornis bicornis, assembly GCF_907164935.1. Lineage (NCBI taxonomy): Eukaryota > Metazoa > Arthropoda > Insecta > Hymenoptera > Megachilidae > Osmia > Osmia bicornis. The sequence goes on from NW_025791318.1 coordinate 418,614, forward strand.
CATTAACTGCGTAGTTAAAATAGAAACTAGAAATATAAAGTAGAAACTGATCGCCATATGAGGTATCAAGAATAAATAAATAAAACAACAAAATCAAAATCAAAATCAAATCAAATATAAAGCACGTATCTAATTAAGCACCACATCATTGTATAATCGAACAAGTAAGCCTGATATTTAACAGTCAAACCATTATCCGTCAATTGTAGATAAATTAAATAGACACTTGCACAGAAAAACCATTCATCATAAAAGAAAAAACAATAATCAATCTACTGGCCTTGATCAATCAAGTAAAATGAATAAATAAATAAATAAGCAATTAACAATATTAAATACGAGCCATCAATTGAAGAGATTATGAAATTATAAATTACAAATTAAGAAATTAAGAAAAAGAGAAAATGTGGAATGTAAAGTGCAATCTGTAAAGTATAGTATAAGGTATAAGGTATAATGTGTAAGCAAAATAATCAGCACAATATATGTGATATAAAACAGAATAAGAGGATAAAATAAAGTAAGATACAGTGGAGTGAATTTCAAAATTTCAAAATTTCAAAATAATATAACCATAGATAGTATAACCATGGATAACCATAGATAACATAAACCATAGAATAGACATTTTCAAAGATGTCGGGTGACAGAATTTACAGAAATATAACCCTAGCCCTAACCCTAATGTGTCAGACAAGGAATGTAAGCAAGAAACCAGAACAGTGTAAGAAGACTCATTAAGAAAAACGAACAAGAACAAGATTACCAATTAAAGAAGCCTGATAGTCAACTCAGAAAAGGAAACAGGCAAGGTAAGATAATAATTGTAATAACGCACCATAAAATAAACAGGAATAGCACAACTTAATAACCTGCATATTAATTCCCACAGAAAAGCACACTTTCCCCCTGTTATGAAAGAACTACACAATACCAATACCAGACAGGGACATCATGAATTAATTGAATTAAAGAATAACAAAGAAGAATCAAAATATCCAAGAATATCTAACAGGCGTCAAATCAAGAAAGCGACAGTGAAATAAATAAAATAGTGATAGACAGTGATAGAGTGACACAAATAAATTAAAATATAAAATATAAGTATATTAAATATAGAATAACCGCATAAAAGTAAACCATAAATATGTTAATATAATCTACAAAACTTTGTACCACCATGAACATACAATTAGACTAAATCATAACAATAGCTTCAATTCAATTTAATTCAGAAGAAGAACAAATGAGAGAATGAAGCATGAATGAATGAACCACTGATCAGTGAAGTTATTAATTCAAGAAATTAAATAATGTAGTAAATAGGAAAGCGTTAAGGATAAAGTGAAAGCCGTGACCACCATAAATAATAAAGCAACGCAGTGTGATACAATGCAATGTGACGTCATATAACATAAAACAAATGAAATATAATGAATAGAATACAAAATTCAAGAAGTGGGCTCACTAAAATATAACTGTGAAGATTATTAATGAAATACTCTATTCCTTTACACAAGTAAATTATAAGTTAAATTGTGAGCGGTATTTGGTGAATGATAAATGGTCATGTCAATGCAAATGCAAATAGAACCGATTATTGCATGACATTTCAAAAAAGTGGGTAAATAGCAAATAAATCAAATCAAATGTAGACTGCGTAGTTCAATTAACGCTGTGCTACTGTATAGCGTAGAGATAAATAAATAACTCAACAAGTAGAGTATTAAAAACTAACATTTAAAATGGTGAATTAAACAGAAACCATGCACCTTCAAAGCACTTGAATAGACAAAACCATTCAGCATCACAGAAAAATAACAAAATTAAGATAAATTAAAATAAATTAAGATAAAGTAAGATAAAGATAAATCAAGTCAAATCAAATCACCAACTTCAGCTGATCAGAGTGGATGAATGGATGAATGGATCAAGGAAGGAAGAGAGAAACAGCAGAATACCAGCAAGTACAAGTAAGGTAAAGTAGAAAACCATTAAAAGTAAAATCAGTGATGTGATAACGCATGACAAAGACAATTATTTACAGAATCACAACCCCAATGTGTCAAAGCAGTATCAAAACCAGCATGCAAGGACTAGTTAAACAAAATAACAAATAAGAGAGCTGAATTGCAACTGAAAAGGAAAAGAAAAGGAGAAAGAAAGGAAACAAGGTAAGGTAGTTGCAACATACTATAAACAACAGAAATAACCCATACTTGTGACATGAATATTAAATTAATTGCATTTACAGAAACAGCCCATCGTCATGGAAGAGCAACATTATGACCAGAGAGAGACATCATGGATAAATTGAATTAAAGAATATCAAGAACATCAAAATGTCCAATGAATATCAAGAATGCACAGGCAAATCAAAACCAATCAACCAATCAAAACCAAATCAAGAAGCGATAATGAAATAAGTAAATAGCAATAACAGTGATAATGTGGCACAGATAAATTAATATATATAAGTATAAGTATATTAAATTATAGAATATAGAATAAAGAATAACCATATGGAAATAAATCATAAATATATTAATACAATCTACAGAACTACAGAACTTTGTACCATCATGAGTTAAATAAATAAACTAAGTCATAACAATTACTTTAATTCAATTCATTTCAGAATAAATGAACATTGACAGAGTAGAATAAAAGAATGAACAACTAAACAATGAAGTAGTCAATTAAAGATACTAAATGAGCTAAGTAAGGCAATAGTTATTCAGTCATAAGTCATAAAGTACAAAATGAAGGCAGTAACCAACATAATATAAATAATGTAATCACATAATATAATGTAAAACAAAATGGAATATACTAAATAGGATACGAAATACAAGAAATGAATTCAATAATATATAACCATAGAATTTATTAACTACAACACCCTATTTCCTCAGCAAGGTACATTATAAGTTAAATTATAAATTATAAATGATAAATGGTGAATGACAAATGCTCATGTCAATGCAAATGCGAATAGACCTAATTATTAAATGACGTTTCAAAATAAGTAATTAAAGCGACAATTAAGCCAGATAAATTATAAAGTACGTAGTTCAATAAGCACTACACCAGTATATAGACTGTATAAATAATAAGCGAATAAGTAAATAAATAAGGATACTTAAATAACAAGATTATAATAAAATCACGCACAATCAAAGCATTTGAATAGACAGAACCATTTGTCATCACAGAAAGCGAATTAAAGCAAGATAAATAAATCATATTCATTAACTTTAATTGACCAGAACTGAGCAGAATTAATGAGAGAATGAACAATGAATGAATGAATGAGACGGTTAAGGAGCTGAAAGATTAAGAGGAAAGAAGGTAAGAAGGCGTGAATAAAAGAAATGAACAAGCATGAAAGCATGAAAACATGCAAACATGAAAACATGAAAACATGAAAACATGAATGTGATAAAATTGTAAGTAAAGGAAAGGAAAGGAAAGTGAATGTGAATGAACACCCACCACCTAACAATAAACTACACAAAACAGACTACGCCAAGAGCACAAAACAATCACAATCAATCACTCATCACGCAACACTTTAAAACAATCATACTGATACTGAAATAAAACTAAAACAAAACCGAAACCGAAACTGAAACTGAAACTGAAACTAAAAGAAAAACAGTTAATAGTTAATAGTTAATAACAAAACCCGGATTGTTCAATTCATTCATTTAAGCATATTACACTGCTGCTTCGTCCAAATATAAAATGAAATGAAAATAAAAGAAAATGAAAATGAAAATAAAAGAAAATGAAAATGAAAATAAAAGAAAATGAAATGATAATGAAAATGAACTTGAACTAATCAACGAAACAGCAATGCAAGCCAAGTAAACCATGAACACACATTATACACTGACATAAACCATTGATAACCGATAATTAACCGGTAAGATTCACAAAAACAAAATAAAGAACAACACCGGCAAATGCAATAACAGTGGAACGATAAATGAATTGAACAATGAAATAACGGAACAAGATGTAGATTGCGCAGATTTATTAAGCACATTATATATTATATAATTATATCGTTGCGATTAAATAAATAATAAATAAAGAAAGAGACGTCAATGATACAGAATAAAATAAACAATAATCAATATTACGCGAGTTGCACAAATCATCAATGCACATCACCCCACCGTATTTAATAAATAAATAAATAAATAACTAACAAATAAATAAATAAATAAGTAAATGAACAAATAACACAGAATAACACAAAAATACAAAACGGAATGAAATATAACTGTATAATGGACGGCGAACGGTGAAGAAGATATACACCATAAACAATAGAATAATAAAATAATAAATCGAACATGAAAATAAATGAAAATAGAAATAAAATAAAATAAAATAAAATATACGTAGAATAAACACGTTAAAATGACAGATAGAATAAATGGAAAGGCTATGCCTCGAACAATCACCGAAAAACAAGATAATATAATCGATTAATCGAAAAATCGAACAATCGAATGTATTAATAAACGAAAATAATTAAATAATACAGCGGGGTAACGTGCCAGTCAAACACATGCAACCAAATAGTAATAATAAATGGATCAATATTAATAATACTAATAATAACAAAATATCGAAAAATACCAAAAAATATCGAAAAATATCGACGCACTTTCACATAAATCACTTAATAAATCATCGCAATAAACGTTAAACAAATGAATAAAAACGCAATAAAAGATTAAAGATTAAAGTAATACGTCACCAAACCGTTGACCTAGTTTCTCATCGTCTGTCCTCTTCTACCCAAGGCCCTGGCCGCGCGTGCAGCCGTCTGTCTTTCTTCAACTACGGCGGCCATCTTGCGAACCTGTCAGTTCCTGCATGCTTTCATTAACCAAGTTAATCACAAATTAATCATAAAATCACTCAAAAAACACGGAATCACACCACGAAACGTTCTTAATAAACGAGAATTGTTCTTAAATAATGTCAAATGTTTATAATTAACGCCCCGAACAACGGAAATACGACGTCAAACTGCCGTGTAACACGCACACCACGTTTTCGATGATTATTAATTAATTAATACATTATTTAACTGAAAAAAACGACACATTAGCACTCCCGAACATATAATAAAATGATTCTAACAAAAAACGCGAATATCTAAGCAACTATCCACCGCGTTGCAAATCTGACCGCGGAGCGACCACGAAACACGTCCGCTCTCCTCGACGCGTCGAGCGGGGGCCAACCTAACCTAACCCTAACCTAACCTAACCTAACCTAACCTAACCTAACCTAACCTAACCTAACCTAACCTAACCTAACCTAACCCTAACCTAACCTAACCTAACCCCAACCTAACCTAACCTAACCTAACCTAACCTAACCCTAACCTAACCCAACCTAACCCTAACCTAACCTAACCTAACCTAACCTAACCTAACCTAACCTAACCTAACCTAACCTAACCTAACCTAACCTAACCCTAACCCTAACCTAACCTAACCTAACCTAACCTAACATTATATCTCATGTAGATATAGTAATAATGGTATTGTCAATAAATGTACATTGGTCTGTGGGATTAAATCTGTATATTAAATTTCATCTGATGTAGATATAGTAATAATGATATTGTTATTAAATGTACATAAGTCTGTGGGATTAAATCAGTATATTAAATTTCATCTGATGTAGATATAGTAATAATGATACTGTTATTGTATGTACATTGTTACGTCCGGGCTGGATTTTCACCAACCCGACCTTGCGTTCCTCATCGGGTGCGTAGCACTTGAAAGTATTCCACGTGAGGGATGCAAGGAAGGGTCTGATTTTTCTAAATTTTCCGTTTCTGTTCGCGCTCCTCCGATCTCGTGCTTCTTCGTCGGGTGCGTATGCACGTGAAGGTATTCCACACGAGAACACGAGAGAGGAGTTTGAGATTTAAATTGACCTTTCTTTTCCTTTTTACTCTTTTATTTCATTTCAATAGCTACTTTCCAGTATACCTAATTTGTGTGCCTCGGCAGTGCGACGCACTTGGAAGTATCCCAGGCGAGGAACACAAAGAAGGCTATATTTGGCTCTTTCAAATAATATAAACTAATCTTCCTTGGGACGATTGCCGTTGGAACTACGTTGAAAATGTACCGAAATTCGAAACCGTTGAGGTCAAGGAGAGGTATCATAAACATCCTTCACCGCGCGGTTAAGCAGTGCGACGCACATGGAGGAATCCCAGCTTAACTGCGCAGAATAAAGAAAACGCGATTTTCGCCCCATTTTACAAGCGGATACCTCTCATACCTGTAAAGCATGCGTCAGCCGTCCCTTCCATGGGAAAATGAGTGTCATAAAGGATGAGAGTGATTTGTTTGAAATGTTATAAAATGATCTGAATGGAATGAAAAGCGAGGTTTGCGTGACAACCACTGAGAGGTTGAAACGTCGACGAACGTTTAGGAACGTTCGAGACAACGGTCGACGGGGATCGTAAACGCGTATTGTCACAAATAGGCAACAAAAACTGCCAAGCAATGTTCTGGAACGAATTCCAAGAACATGTTAACGGATATATGTATATTATTCGATATGCGTGAGCTTATGAAAACGCGAATAAAATGTTCGCGAAACTAATTGAAATTAAAACATCAATCTCTTTGTCACGGAAGCCGGGAAACGCGTGTAATAAAACAAACATCGATTATAAAAATACCTCGAATGAATCAAAAAGCCCTAATACTATTATTACGAATATTATTGCGAATATTATAGTAATTGACATAAATAAAATGTTAATCGACACCAGAGATTCGTTTGTACCGACTTCGTTAATTAATTGAAAGCGAATAAGATTAAATTAAAGCATTTGGAAGATTCTAGAAGACATAGAAATTGCGACGCACTAAATTCATGAAGCGCTGTAGGGGTAAAAGAGAAAGATGGTCAACTATTAGACAGAGTCAGAGGAAGGTCAGGGAGGGATGAGAACTCGGGAAACGCGCCTAGACGAAACCAATACGCGCGGGCTCTCCCCTTCGACACGTACCCCGATTTGCCAAATGATGTCCCCACTTTGGGCCCATGATCGCGGGTCGAACCCTGAGATACGATCGCTTGACTGAGGCAAATCACTCTTCGTCGAAGAATCGCAAGGTGTGTGACGGGGAGCCCGTGTCCGCGTAGAGACAGAGTTGTCTACGGTATCGCGAAATCTGATTGCTCGGCAAAGTTCCTCCGTGTAACGAGGCAGAGTGTCGGGAGAGTTTCAATTCGCGGTTATCGTGTCAAAGACTCATACGGATACGTAAAATCTTTTCACACTTTTCAATTATCTATCTTTTCTCTTTCATTTTAAATCGTCCGAAAATTAATTATATTCCTTTTCCGCGCCGTATTGTTTTCTGTCAATCGTATTTCGTAATCCGTAACGCCGTAACGAAGGCTCAAACGCGAACGCGTAGTGCGTGTGCAATTGGTTCTCATCCTCTCTTCGATTTTCCAGATTTCAGACCATCATCAGAGTATTAAAAACCCAAACTTATTGCAAATATTGTATTACATCGAATTGGTGAGTTGCACATTTTATATCTTCGTTAACACAACGAATCTGGTGTCGAGTGAGGGCAAAACGGCAATCTGAGGGACAGTTAGTCGCGGAAGTATCCAACTAGATTGTTCCGTTCAAAATACGAGGTAATCAATAAAATCATTTTTCGTTTACACGAGCGTGAAGACGGCCCACGAGACTGTTAGTCCTGGAAGTATCCTACTGGGACCGTCCTTTTTCGGATCGTAGAAAAATATAAACAAAACACCGAAGTTCGAATCGTGATTTTTTAAAGTCAACAGTTTTGTCAATTTTCTGTTAAAGCTTCATTTCAAGTAACTACATTGATCTAATATTCATTCTAACCTGTTATTTTCTAATTCTCTATTCATATATTTCATACAGCTCGTACACATTGTAAAATAACTATTTTTGTTGTAATTATTTTTCTTACAATTATACACATCTTACCCATATTTAAATTTTTAATCATTCGCATTCAAACACCCCTAACATTTCCTTATTAATACGTCTACCTTCCTGCACGAATTCACACGAGGGGCCCGTATGGGACTAGAGCATTGACGAACTCAATACAACAACTTCTGAATCTTATTATAAAACTTAAACGATTCTTTTTAATTGTTCCGATCGTTAACGACCTAACATCGTCGAGCGCGATCGGGACTGGTGGCAGCGAAAATACCGTCCTGATCCGTATCAATCATCAAATTTTCTAATTCAATAAATCTTCTTCTTTCTTTCTTTTTTTTTTCCTTTTATATTTTGTACGTCGCGCGCCGTATCACTCGCTCGCGACGTAACAAAATTTTTGGTGGCAGCGGTGGGATGCTTTTCAATGCTCGTTCGTTGGAATTTGTGCAATTAGGTGTTTGAATTTTTAAAGTGTCAATATTTTTGAAAGTTATTTCTGACCGATTCGAACTTCGAGTGCGGTAATTACGGGAAAACTGATATAGATACCCCCTTTTGCCACACTTCACTACGCATTGTGCCAATAAATTTATATATATTTGCGGTGTTATATTTTGTGTTACAATTTGTATATTGTGTATTTCATTTATGTGTGTTATGTGTGATAATTGCTCATTATTGAATTTATAATTGAATCTGATCCGATACTAATATTTCTGATTAACCGTATTTTGTCACATTTATCTATTTATTTATATTTATTTATATTTATTTATTTATTTATTTTTCTGTTTCTGTTTTTCTACTTGGTGTTTTCTGTTAGAGGTTCATTTTCAAAATTACTGATTTTTTTTTTTTGGATTTATCAACACAATTTTTGTCGATTTATTATCAATTACATCTTATTAACTATATATTCGTCTGATTAGTGAGCAGTTATCACGTAAATTGAATATTATATCTCATATTGATTTCTGTGTTATTTTTCATACATATATTTTGTGTATATTTCTTTTGTATATTTCTCTGATATATTTTTTTTACAAAAATGCCGAATTCTAAAGAGGTAGGCCCTGCCAAAAGCACGGCTATCGCAGGTCCTAGTAGAAGTACGGGTATTTCTAGTTTATTAGAAGGAACTAATACCGGGGAGGGTAACGAGTCAATTTTCACAGCTTCGGTAATAGAAAGTTTCGCCGTTCAGCAGGCCGTTCAACATGTGCCGGTTTTTGACGGGAAAAATATCCGATTAAGGGATTTTCTTGCTGAAGTAGAATTTAACGCGGAAAGTCTCCCGATATCAGCAATGCGTGGTTTTGTACGACTCGTAGTCTCTAAATTAAGAGGAGAAGCTCGCGATAGCGTCCACGGATTAAAATTCGAGACCGTTTCAGAACTGGTGAAACACTTAAAACGTCGTTTTACCTCGGATAGAACGTATAACGATTATTACTTTAAAATCGCCACCGTTCGTATGTATCGAGACGAATCCGTCTACGCGTTCTACGACCGTATTCGAGCTTTATTGGTCGGGATAGAAGATTTTATTAAGATCGAATATAAAGGCCGAGCAGCTGATATTATGGAACCCGTAACGGCTACCGCGCTTAATGCATTTCTTCGCGGGTTACCGGACGAAATAGGCCGAGCCGCGCGAGCGCGAGACCCGAAAAGGTTAGTAGACGCGCTAGATATCGCCTTAAGAGAAGAAACGCGCTTAAAAGATGGACCGTCCACATTGTATGATTACTACCGTCCATCCCATGAACGTAGTGATGATTATGATTACCGATCTCGTTACTATGACAGCCCGGATAGAAATCGAAGCTACGCGTATCCTAGATACAGCTCGCCGATACGAGCACCGGAAACGTCGCGTAACATCTCGTATTCGCGAGATAGAACACCGAGTCCTGTTCGGATATTGCACAGGAGAGAGTTGACCGCAGAGGAACGAACGTGCCCGTGTTGCGCGCATCCTCAGCGCATGCATACGAGATCGAGCATGCAAGCAGACGATAGACGAGAAAATTCACCTGTAGGAATGCGTGATTCGAGACCGCGTACATCACCTCCGCGCGAGCCGACGGCCGGACCATCGGGCCGAAGGTCACCGTCACCGGAAGTAAGAGGGTCTTTAAACTTGAACACGACTCGTCGTACCGACGCGACGACGAGCCGTCAATCTCCGGAGCGTCGTCCACAGGTGAAATTCCAGTAGAGACCGTACTCGCAATAGAAACGAAACGCGACACTCCGATAGTAAAATTGTCATCTAAAGATTTTCGAATGAAAGAGGCGCATTTCTTGATAGATACCGGTGCAGAAATCAATCTGATAAAATTAGATACGTTGCTTATGAACGTTCCAATAGCTACGCATGAGGCTACGATAATAACGGGAATTACCCCACAAAAAGACAGAACAATCGGGACCGCGACAATCCATTTACAGGGAAAACCAGTTCGTTTTCACGTTATACGCTCAGATTTTCCACTAAACACTAACGGAATCTTAGGGCAGGAATATCTTCGCCAGGAGCAAGCCGAAATTTCGTTCGCGAACAATACATTAGTCACGAGCACAGACCCGGTTCGTCCAATTAGATTCGTCGATCAACGTTCACTAGATTATCGCGAAAGGCGTAAACTAGAACCGCGTACATATCTTATAAAGGCTCGTACAAGACAACCTATCGCGATCGATGTCGTTAATGATAAATTAAAAGAAGGTTATTTGCCGCGTTTAACGACAATTGACGGCCTGTATGTCGGCGAAGCTGCTGTTTCGGTTAACAGCCAGGGCGTGTGCCATGTATTAGCAATAAACTCGCTCAACCAAGACCTTGAACTTACAGTACCTGCACAGGAACTGATACCTTTCGATTATCATTGCTTTCCGGAAGAACAAGACGATTCCGATACCGATAGCAAACCTAATGTAGCGACTGATAGAGTTACCGAAATTTTAAGTAAACTGCGTCTAGACCATTTAAACGATGAAGAGCGCGAGCATGTAGAAATGCTAGTTGAGGAATTTCCTGAACGTTTTCATCTTCCATCCGATAAATTACAGGCTACTAACTACATAAAACATAATATACCGACAATAGACGACATACCACTAAACACTCGACAATACAGATTCCCGCCTATACACAAACAAGAAATAGAACGACAGATCCTGACTAAATTATCAAACGACATTATTACTCCTTCAAATTCACCCTACAACTCTCCTCTGTGGATAGTACCCAAGAAACCAGATTCGAAGGGAAACCCACGTTGGAGAATGGTAATAGATTTTCGTAAACTAAATGAGAAGACAATAGGTGACGCATATCCTTTACCGAACATTACAGAAATATTAGATCACATCGGAGACGCACAGTACTTTTCTGTTTTCGATTTAGCTAGCGGGTTTCAGCAGATCGAAATGGATCCCAAGGATCGCCATAAAACAGCCTTCAGTACACCAAATGGGCATTACGAATACATTCGTATGCCCGAAGGTTTGAAAAACGCGCCAGCCACATTCCAACGGCTTATGGACCAGGTTTTGCGCGGGTTACAAGGGATCGAGGTTTTCGTATACTTGGACGATATAGTCGTTTATGCGAAAAATTTAGAACAACACGGGAAGAAAGTTCGACGTTTATTCACACGTCTAGCCGAAGCCGGATTAACTTTGCAACCCGATAAGTGCGAATTTCTTAAGACCGAAGTCGCGTACTTAGGACATGTTATTAGTAAACGTGGAGTCCGACCTGATCCTAAAAAGATCGTTGCCGTTAAAAATTTTCCGCGGCCAAAGAACGCGAAAAATATTAGACAATTCCTAGGCTTGGCGGGTTATTATAGACGCTTCATCGAGAATTTTGCGGAAAAGTCAAAACCTCTTTCCGATCTGTTGAAAAAGAACGTACCTTTTATTTGGGGAAAGGAACAGAAAAAGAGTTTCGTCGCGTTAAGAAAAGCACTGTGTCGCGCGCCGATTTTACAATATCCCAATTTTGATAAACCATTCACTTTAACTACAGACGCTTCAGATTTTGCAATAGGAGCCGTTTTGAGTCAAGAGAAAGAGGGCCATGATTTACCGGTAGCATACCTTTCTCGCACTTTAACTAAACCGGAACGGAATTATTTTACTACCGAAAAGGAATGTTTAGCCGTTTTATACGCGGTATTACATTTTCGACCGTATCTTTACGGTAGGAAATTTAAATTAGTGAGTGACCACGAGCCGTTGAGGTGGATAAATTCAATTAAGGATCCCGGTCAACGTTTAGTACGTTGGAGATTGAAATTACGGGATTACGAATATGACTTCGCGCACAAACCAGGGAAATTCAATACTAACGCTGATGCCCTGTCGCGAAACCCCGTTGTCGTAGATGAATTAAACACCTCAGACGATTTCTCGCTTGATTCCTCTTCAGATGAGGGGCAGCCTGCGAGCCTCTCGGGCATGGAAGAATCCCTCCAGGCTGCCTCCCTCACGGAAAAGAGTGAAGCGCCCTCGGTTATTAAAGCGATTAAGGGATTCTTACGTACGAGTGCGCTTGTCAAATCAAACAACGCGCGTCGTGCTACTAAGCCCAAAGTCGTTTTACCGGTTACGGATTCACCTGAAACATCCGGTTCCGAATTAGAGCCTGCGATTGTCAAACGGAGGGTAGGAAGACCGCTAGGATCAAAAACAAAACCGAGACCTCCACCTACTCATGATCCGGAAGCCATCTCCACTCGAACTCGGCTCAGATCTTCAGACAAACCAATGGCTCAACCTTCATCCACTACACCTCTCTCATTACCGAAACCTGCCATTACAATTACTTCAGATACTTCAACAGACGTAGCTTCAGACAGTGATACATCCGACGTCGATTCAGATGCGTCCGAACCACCGATTTTCGTTCGCCGTAGGAGCGTCCTACCGAGCTTGGGGTCATGCCCGAGAGCACTGGGAGTACCCCCGACCTCAGGACTCGAGCCGGACCTTGCCAATGTCGACTCTGATAAAGAACTTTTTAAAACACCTTATTCAGATAGCGATCATGAATTCTTTGACTTTTCACCCGACAAAGAAAATCTATCTACGCAAGTCGCTAAAAATACAGACGCAGAGACTGACGTTGACAACTTACACAAACACTTAGACGACTTAACGCAACAGACGCATGACGTTACACAGGACACTATAATATACAGACCTCAACACCGATCACAATTACCTGCTACTCCTCCATCCTTACCGCCAATAGCCGTATCAACACCACGAAATAAAACAATCTCAAAACCAAATCCATCGACCCAGGATGAAAACACTCTAGTGCAAACCGACGTGTTACCACACGCTCCCTCCGCGAATATATTTATGGATTCAGAGGATCTATACTCGGATCCGCCTCGAAAAATAGAAGTTCCAAAAACAGTAACTTTTGCTTCAGAAAACTTGACCTATTACAGGGACAATTACGTGCATTTTCTTAGTAGTGATTTACGACTCGCACCAGTAGGCGAATTGCTCGTTGATATCGGCGTAATAGACCTCGAAACGCTAAGAAAATCGGAATTGGAACCGGGCAGTATAATAGTAACAGACCGCGGTAAAAATAAAATTTTTAGCATCGTATTACAGAAGAACTCTAGTGACAATCCTTCGGTCGCGACATTGGAATCAGTCATACGGAAGCTCAAGTTAAAGTTATCCGATTTGAACTTGAATACTTTCAGGATTTCGCGATTCGACGACCTTACCGATGCGTTACCGCAGGACGTATTACCCGGAATACTAAGGAAAATTTTTAAAGATTCCGACGTAAAGATTACCCTTTGCTACGGGCGCGTGCAATTACCACCTAGCGAGATCCGAAATGAAATCATCGCGGAAATGCACGGGAGCCTCGTAGGCGGTCATAAGGGGTTAACGAAAACCTATCAACGAGTACGCGAAAGATTCTACTGGCCGAATATGCGTGCTCAAATAGAAGAGTACATACGACAATGCACGAGTTGTCAAACGCAAAAGATTTCGAGGAACAAAACACGCGAACCTATGGTTATTACTGATACACCCGTAGAACCGTTCGCGAAGGTAGCAATAGACACTGTCGGGCCTCTTCCGACTACACCTGATGGAAACAGGCACATCCTCACAATGCAAGACAGCCTCACAAAATTTTGTATAGCAGTTCCGGTGCCTAATGTTAGGGCAGATACCATAGCTCACGCATTAGTAACTCATCTTATTTTACAATTCGGTACACCAAAAGTCATTTTATCTGACAGAGGTACCAGTTTCCTGAACAAAGTATTTTCTACCATGGCGAGAATGTTTGGCATTCAACACATAACCACTTCCGGTTATCGACCTCAAACTAATGGTGCCCTAGAACGTAGCCATGCGGTACTAGTAGATTATATTACCCACTATCTTGGTGATTTCGATGACTGGGATAGATTAGTCCCTTTCGCAATGTTTGCATATAACACCTCCGTGCACGAGGGTACGAAGTTTACCCCCTTCGAGCTAATTTATGGAAAACGTGCACGATGTCCTACAGCATTTTCTGCAAATGACGACCTTCCGACTTACGACGGATATATACGCGACTTAAATGACCGTTTGAGCGAAATGCAGGAAATCGCAGGAAGTAACTTACATCGAGCAAAGATCAAATCGAAATCATATTATGATGCAAGAGCGCATCCATTCAAAGGTCAAGTTGGGGACATGGCATATGTCCTGGTTGAGCCAAGGGTAGGGAAGTTTGGCAAACGGTACCACGGTCCCTACGAGATAATAGAAATTACACCAAAGAATAACGTTGTGTTAAAGGATAAAATGGGCAACTTTTTTTCTAGGCATTTAGATAAATTAAAATTCTGGAAGACAGGAAAGACTTGAAACTATGCACAGTCGGCTTTCTGCTCGAAATTTAGAACCAGATGATTCGACGAAGGGACAACCAAGACTCCGTGGAAGGGTCGACTGATGCATTGCGATTTATTTGTACATTTTCTTTACAGGAGCGGCTCGAATAATCAATGTACCAGCGTTAATGATTTTTCGTTTCCTTCATGTTAATTTCGCGAATATTATCTATGTATCTTGCGTCCTTTATAGCCGAACACGATGACGACATATCGAGCCAGGAAGGAGGAAAACCAGGGAAGGCGCGTTTTCGTGGCCAACTTGGCCCCGTTTACGCGAAAAAACCTGCTGATGAGGATTTTCAAGGACTATCATCCGGAGCATGCGGTTATTATCCGTAAGCCGACCGGAACGATGGCGTTTGTGACCTTCCCATCCTGCGAGGAAGCTATGGCGGCCATCCGATGGGCTAAGGATACCTGCCCGACGCTGCATAAGCGGAAACTGACGGTGAAGGAGGCAGATCCATGGCACGAAGCGAACTTGCTGCAGCCAAGGCCGCGGCCAGATCCGTTTCCGGGTTGGGAGCGCCCTTACTCCCCTCCGTTGCCGACGGAGGTAGTAACCCGCATCGCTCGCTTCCTCCAGTTCAAGGATCGTGCACGCATGGAGTGTGTGTGCCGGGGTTGGAGAGCAGGAGCTCTCGCCTCGTATTCGACCATCCACGATTTTGACCTGCAGGATTGGCGCTGGCCCGAATATCAATTTGGTAGGCGAATGACGACCGACACCTTCTATTGGGCTATCAAAAGGATGGGCCCCTATATCGACAGCCTACGCCTATTCGATCGAGCGGTGACTGGCAACCTTAGCCCCCAGGCACTTGCTATCGCTGTAAGAGGTTGCCCCTTCTTAACAAACGTCGATTTATCCGGAGCAACGATCCGTCCTCCCGCGATACGCGACTTAATTCCGATAGCCGCGAACTTGCGAAGGATTTCTTTGGGACCCTGTCATGGACGCTTGGATCCGGAGTTGACGGGGTTGCTTGGAGCGGCGACGCAGCTCCTGGATTTCGAGGCGAAAGCAACGGAGTTCCGGGGGAAGTCGTTGCTTCAGGTGACCCCGGCACTCAGGACCTTGCGGCTCTGCCAGTGTCCGTCGGTGCTTCCGACGCCGTTAGCAGGCGCATTAGGTCGATTAAGCGCTCTCGCCGCTCTCGAGCTCTCCCACTGCGACGGACTGACATCAGAAGAGCCATTGCATCAGCTTGTTGCAAATCAGGCTCTCCACACCACCTTGGAGGACCTAAGGATCATTGGAATAAGTTTCGATCCTATTATGTTAGATCCGGAGCTAGAGGATATCGAGGTGCCGGAAGACCTACAAGCACCGTACGTAGAGCTGAACATAGGACCAGCGAATGCGGGAACTTCGTTAGCGGAGGCGTTCACTCGTCTCCATACCCTGCATCTGCGTTTCTGCGGTTGGGTGTCGAATTCCCTACTAGTCCAAATTGGGGAACACTTGAAAGAACTTGAGCGATTGGATCTGTCAGGTTGCTCTAATATACGCGGGCAGTTCGCCCTGGAAGAACTGGCGACGTTACATAAACTGAGGGAAATACATTTGTGCAATCTGCACCCTTCGGTAGGCATTCAACCCCTAGGGTCAATAAGGACCTTGCAGGAGGTCCAGTGTAGGGACTCCTCTGGAATAACCGATGAAGATGTGTGCCAAGTGGTAAGGGGTTGCCCGGCTCTTACGCGCCTTAACGTCGAAGGTTGCCAGGGGGTGACGCAACAAACCGTTGTAGGCGCTACCGAAATAGTACGCCGAGAAGGAAGATCCGCTGTGTTGAGCTTGTGGGTGGGCGAAACGGGCGCTGATCGATTCGCGAGGGTCCGACAATCCCTATTGCTTCGGGTTTTCTTCGATCGGGCGTATCAGCCTATTTTAGCGTAAACGCGGGAGGGCGGACGCGTCGCGTTACCACCACGCGTACGCACCCCCACATTGCCGGGGACGGCAATGATTCTAAGGGGGGGGTATTGTTACGTCCGGGCTGGATTTTCACCAACCCGACCTTGCGTTCCTCATCGGGTGCGTAGCACTTGAAAGTATTCCACGTGAGGGATGCAAGGAAGGGTCTGATTTTTCTAAATTTTCCGTTTCTGTTCGCGCTCCTCCGATCTCGTGCTTCTTCGTCGGGTGCGTATGCACGTGAAGGTATTCCACACGAGAACACGAGAGAGGAGTTTGAGATTTAAATTGACCTTTCTTTTCCTTTTTACTCTTTTATTTCATTTCAATAGCTACTTTCCAGTATACCTAATTTGTGTGCCTCGGCAGTGCGACGCACTTGGAAGTATCCCAGGCGAGGAACACAAAGAAGGCTATATTTGGCTCTTTCAAATAATATAAACTAATCTTCCTTGGGACGATTGCCGTTGGAACTACGTTGAAAATGTACCGAAATTCGAAACCGTTGAGGTCAAGGAGAGGTATCATAAACATCCTTCACCGCGCGGTTAAGCAGTGCGACGCACATGGAGGAATCCCAGCTTAACTGCGCAGAATAAAGAAAACGCGATTTTCGCCCCATTTTACAAGCGGATACCTCTCATACCTGTAAAGCATGCGTCAGCCGTCCCTTCCATGGGAAAATGAGTGTCATAAAGGATGAGAGTGATTTGTTTGAAATGTTATAAAATGATCTGAATGGAATGAAAAGCGAGGTTTGCGTGACAACCACTGAGAGGTTGAAACGTCGACGAACGTTTAGGAACGTTCGAGACAACGGTCGACGGGGATCGTAAACGCGTATTGTCACAAATAGGCAACAAAAACTGCCAAGCAATGTTCTGGAACGAATTCCAAGAACATGTTAACGGATATATGTATATTATTCGATATGCGTGAGCTTATGAAAACGCGAATAAAATGTTCGCGAAACTAATTGAAATTAAAACATCAATCTCTTTGTCACGGAAGCCGGGAAACGCGTGTAATAAAACAAACATCGATTATAAAAATACCTCGAATGAATCAAAAAGCCCTAATACTATTATTACGAATATTATTGCGAATATTATAGTAATTGACATAAATAAAATGTTAATCGACACCAGAGATTCGTTTGTACCGACTTCGTTAATTAATTGAAAGCGAATAAGATTAAATTAAAGCATTTGGAAGATTCTAGAAGACATAGAAATTGCGACGCACTAAATTCATGAAGCGCTGTAGGGGTAAAAGAGAAAGATGGTCAACTATTAGACAGAGTCAGAGGAAGGTCAGGGAGGGATGAGAACTCGGGAAACGCGCCTAGACGAAACCAATACGCGCGGGCTCTCCCCTTCGACACGTACCCCGATTTGCCAAATGATGTCCCCACTTTGGGCCCATGATCGCGGGTCGAACCCTGAGATACGATCGCTTGACTGAGGCAAATCACTCTTCGTCGAAGAATCGCAAGGTGTGTGACGGGGAGCCCGTGTCCGCGTAGAGACAGAGTTGTCTACGGTATCGCGAAATCTGATTGCTCGGCAAAGTTCCTCCGTGTAACGAGGCAGAGTGTCGGGAGAGTTTCAATTCGCGGTTATCGTGTCAAAGACTCATACGGATACGTAAAATCTTTTCACACTTTTCAATTATCTATCTTTTCTCTTTCATTTTAAATCGTCCGAAAATTAATTATATTCCTTTTCCGCGCCGTATTGTTTTCTGTCAATCGTATTTCGTAATCCGTAACGCCGTAACGAAGGCTCAAACGCGAACGCGTAGTGCGTGTGCAATTGGTTCTCATCCTCTCTTCGATTTTCCAGATTTCAGACCATCATCAGAGTATTAAAAACCCAAACTTATTGCAAATATTGTATTACATCGAATTGGTGAGTTGCACATTTTATATCTTCGTTAACACAACGAATCTGGTGTCGAGTGAGGGCAAAACGGCAATCTGAGGGACAGTTAGTCGCGGAAGTATCCAACTAGATTGTTCCGTTCAAAATACGAGGTAATCAATAAAATCATTTTTCGTTTACACGAGCGTGAAGACGGCCCACGAGACTGTTAGTCCTGGAAGTATCCTACTGGGACCGTCCTTTTTCGGATCGTAGAAAAATATAAACAAAACACCGAAGTTCGAATCGTGATTTTTAAAGTCAACAGTTTTGTCAATTTTCTGTTAAAGCTTCATTTCAAGTAACTACATTGATCTAATATTCATTCTAACCTGTTATTTTCTAATTCTCTATTCATATATTTCATACAGCTCGTACACATTGTAAAATAACTATTTTTGTTGTAATTATTTTTCTTACAATTATACACATCTTACCCATATTTAAATTTTTAATCATTCGCATTCAAACACCCCTAACATTTCCTTATTAATACGTCTACCTTCCTGCACGAATTCACACGAGGGGCCCGTATGGGACTAGAGCATTGACGAACTCAATACAACAACTTCTGAATCTTATTATAAAACTTAAACGATTCTTTTTAATTGTTCCGATCGTTAACGACCTAACATCGTCGAGCGCGATCGGGACTGGTGGCAGCGAAAATACCGTCCTGATCCGTATCAATCATCAAATTTTCTAATTCAATAAATCTTCTTCTTTCTTTCTTTCTTTTTTTTTTTTTTTTTTTTTCCTTTTATATTTTGTACGTCGCGCGCCGTATCACTCGCTCGCGACGTAACAATAGTAATAATGATATTGTTATAAAATGTATATTACATATCTAATGTAGATATAGTAATAACGATACTGTTATTGTATGTACATTGATCTGTGGGAATAAATCAGTATATTACATTACATCTGATGTAGATATAGTACTAATGTTATTGTTATTCAATGTACATTGGTCTCCTGGATTAAATCAGTATATTAAATTTCATCTGATGTAGCTATAGTAATAATGATATTGTTATTAAATGTACATAAGTCTGTGGGATTAAATCAGTATATTAATTTTCATCTGATGTAGATATAGTAATAATGATATTGTTATTAAAGGAATGTTACATATCTAATGGAGATATAGTAATAACGATACTGTTATTATATGTACATTGATCTGTGGGAATAAATCAGTATATTACATTACATCTGATGTAGATATAGTAATAATGGTATGGTTATTAAATGTACATTGATCTGTGGGATTAAATCAGTATATTACATTACATCTGATGTAGATATAGTAGTAATGATATTGTTATTAAATGTATATTACATATCTAATGTAGATATAGTAATAACAATACTGTTATTATATGTACATTGATCTGTGGGAAGGCATCAGTATATTACATTATATCCAATGTAGATATAGTAATAACGAAACTGTTATTATATGTACATTGATCTGTGAGAAGGGATCAGTATATTACATTATATCTAATGTTGATATAGTAATAATGATATTGTTACCAAAATTACATTGATCTGTGGGAAGGCATCAGTATATTACACCATATCTAATGTAGATGTAGTGTAAATGATACTGTTATTCAGTGTACATTGATCTGTGGGAAGGAATCAGTATATTGCAGTAGATCTAATGTAGATACAGTAATAACGATACCGTTATTAAGTGTTTATTACATATCCAATGTAGATATAGTAATGACGATAATGTTACAATCTGTGCATTGATCTGTGGGAAGTGGTCAGTATATTACATTATATCTAATGAGGATATAGTAATAATGATATTGTTATTAACTGTACATTCGTCTGTGGGATTAAATCAGTATATTACATTACATCACGTGTAGATATAGTAATAATGATATTGTTATTAAATGTATATTACATATCTAATGTAGATATAGTATTGACGATAATGTTACAATCTGTGCATTGATCTGTGGGAAGTGATCAGTATATTACATTATATCTAATGAAGATATAGTAATAATGATATTGTTATTAAATGTACATTGGTCTGTGGGAATAAATCAGTATATTACATTACATCTAATGTAGATATAGTAATAATGATATTGTTATTAAATGTATATTACATACCTAACGTAGATATAGTAATGACGATACTGTTATTATATGTAAATTGATCTGTGGGATTAAATCAGTATATTAAATTACATCTGATGTAGATATAGTAATAATGGTATTGTTATTAAATGTACATTGATCTGTGGGATTAAATCAGTATATTACATTACATCTGATGTAGGTATAGTAATAATGATATTGTCATTAAATGTATATTACATATCTAATGTAGATATAGTAATAACGATACTGCCATTATATGTACATTGATCGGTGGGAAGGGATCATTATATTACATTATATCTAATGTACATATAGTAATAATGATATTGTTATTAAATGTATATTACATATCTAATGTATATATAGTAATAACAATACTGTTATTAAATGTACATTGAGCTGTGGGAAGGTATCGGTATATTACATTATATCGAATGTAGATATAGTAATAACGAAACTGTTATTATATGTACATTGATCTGTGGAGAGGGATAAGTATATTACATTATATCTAATGTAGATATAGTAATAATGATATTGTTACCAAAATTACATTGATCTGTGGGAAGGAATCCGTGTATTGCAGTAGGTCTAATGTAGATAAAGTAATAACGATACTGTCATTAAGTGTATATTACATATCTAATGTAGATATAGTATTGACGATAATGTTACAATCTGTGCATTGATCTGTGGGAAGTGATCAGTATATTACATTATATCTAATGAAGATATAGTAATAATGATATTGTTATTGAATGTATATTACATACCTAACGTAGATATAGTAATGATTATATGTACATTGATCGGTGGGAAGGGATCATTATATTACATTATATCTAATGTAGATATAGTAATTTTGATATTGTTATGAAATGTACACTGGTCTATGGGATTAAATCAGTATATTACATTACATCTGATGCAGATATAGTAATAACGATACTGTTATTAAGTGTTTATTACATATCTAATGTCGACATAGTAATGAGGATAATGCTACAATCTGTGCATTGATCTGTGGGAAGTGATCAGTATATTACATTATATCTAATGAAGATATAGTAATAATGATATTGTTATTAAATGTACATTGGTCTGTGGAAATAAATCAGTATCTTAAATTTCATCTGATGTAGATATAGTAATAATGATATTGTCATTAAATGTACATTGGTCTGTGGGATTAAATCAGTATATTAAATTTCATCTGATGTAGATATAGTAATAATGATATTGTTATTCAATGTACATTGGTCTGTGGGATTAAATCAGTATATTAAAATACACCTGATGTAGAGATAGTAATAATGGTATTGTTATTAAATGTACCTAAGTCTGTGGGATTAAATCAGTATATTAATTTTCATCTGATGTAGATATAGTAATAAGGATAATGTTATAAAATGTATATTACATATCTAATGTAGATACAGTAATAACGATACTGTTATTATATGTACATTGATCTGTGGGAAGGTATTAGTATATTACATTATATCTAATGTAGATATAGTAATAATCGTATTGTCATTAAATGTACATTGGTCTGTAGGATTAAATCAGTATATTAAATTTCGTCTGATGTAGATATAGTAATAATGATATTGTTATTAAAGGAATGTTACATATCTAATGGAGATATAGTAATAACGATACTGTTATTATATGTACATTGATCTGTGGGAATGTATCAGTATGTTAGATTATATCTATTGTGGACATAGTAATAAAGAAACTGTTATTATATGTACATTGATCTGTGGGAAGGGATCAGTATATTACATTATATCTATTGTAGATATAGTAATAATGATATTGTTATTAAGTGTACATTGGACTGTGGGATTAAATCAGTAAATTAAATTTCATCTGATGTAGATATAGTAATAAGGATATTGTTATTAAATGTATATTACATATCTAATGTAGGTATAGTATTAACGATACTGTTATTATGTGTACATTGATCTGTGGGAAGGTGTCAGTATATTACATTATATCTATTGTGGACATAGTAATAACGAAACTGTTATTATATGTACATTGATCTGTGGGAAGGGATCAGTATATTACATTATATCTAATGTAGATATAGTAATAATGATATTGTGTTTAAATGTATATTACATATCTAATGTAGATATAGTAATAACGATACTGTTATTATATGTACATTGATCTGTGGGAAGGTATCAGTATATTACATTATCTCTAATGTACATATAGTAATAACGATATTGTGACCAAAATTACATTGATCTGAGGGAAGGGATCAGTATATTACATTATATCCAATGTAGATATAGTATAAATGATACTGTTATTCAATGTAAATTGATCGGTGGGAAGGGATCATTACATTACATTATATCTAATGTAGATATAGTAATAATGGTATTGTCAATAAATGTACATTGGTCTGTGGGATTAAATCAGTATATTACATTATATCTATTGTAGATATAGTAATAATGGTATTGTTATTAAATGTACATTGGTCTGTGGGATTAAATCAGTATATTAAATTTGATCTGATGTTGATATAGTAATAATGATAATGTTATAAAATGTATATTACATATCTAATGTAGATATAGTAATAACGATACTGTTATTATATGTACTGTTACGCCCCGGCGGAAATTTTGAAATTTATCCGCCTTGCGTCCCTTATCAAGCCCTTTGGGGTTCCGAGGATTTCTCATGTAAGGGTCGTGAGGTGGGTGTTTCACTTTTCCGCCAATCTTTTCATTCCTCCTCTACCTTGTACATCCTTGACAAGCCTTTCGAGGTTCCGAGGATTTCTCATGCAGGGGTGTGCAAGGAAGAGTTTGAGTTTAATTCTTTTCTATTTTTGACTTCTTCTATTGCTTTCTCTTCTTTATTCTATTCTACCCTGGAATCGTGTATCTTGTCAAGCCCTTGGGTTCCGAGAATTTCTCATGCGAGGTACACGAGGAAAGGGTATTGCTGTTTCCTTCTTTACAATAGTTTACGTGACCCTCCTTGAAACTATCGTCGCCAACCAGAGATATATAAGACACTTCGCATTCCGGGAATTTCCCTTGGTAACTGCGTAGAAACGGGAAAACCGTAATAACTTCCTTGTCGAGGAAACTCTTTCCCTCTCATTTGCACAAAGCGTCAGCCGGTCCGATCAGGATCATTATTACCTTACCGAATGATAGTGTGAAAAGAATGGATGGATGAATATGAATTTAAACGACGAAACTAAAATAAATGAGAACCTTTACAAAGCCTAACGTCGCGAACGTTCGACCGCCGTTCGAATTGTAACGACCCAGAGTGAGTACGTCACTGCACCGACTTGTAGGGAGAGCGGTTCCCTTAGAAGGCGACTCGTATTCTGTGTTTTAGGGATTATAGGTTCGTGTGGTTTGCGGTTAAGGAGTGAAATCCAAACACTAATGTGCTAGAAACTGAATGGAAAATTGTTTATTCAAAAATAGAAAGGTAAGTGAATATTGAAATATAATACAAAATCGCTAGTATCACAATAAGTGCGGCTAGAATTAGGAATACAATGAGAGATTATAATACGTTCGCCCTAGATTGGGAATACAATTGAAAAATATGTAATTAGTAATTAATATATGTAAGTAAAAATTAATAATTGTAATTAATCGATAGCGCTAACGCGAATGCGGCGTGGTCTTCTTATACAGTCAACATTCTGTTTGTTTTCAACAATAATTATGGAAACTAAACTCCAGAGGTTTGTGCTAGACCATTGGAATCAAGTTAACCCTTCCTACAGGTCGCAATCGGTTTCTGGTTATACCAGAGCCGTGTTAGACGCAGGCCGTTCAAGGAGCTCCGCTCCTCGCTAGCTCTTTACACTTGAGTGTTGGCTTAGCGTAACACCTGTGTAACACGTTGCGCACCGCGAATAGGAGGTCCACTGATCCGTAGTCCTGCACGCCACCAGTGGAATAGTAGGAATTAGCTATAGCTCGCGCTCTATCGCTGCCTAGACAGTTCAGCGCAAGCTCTTCTCTACTAATCAGAGTGTTGTCTGTTTCAGACCGAGGTCTGAGAAGATCTGCTATGAAACTGTGCGGAACGCCTCTATTTATACTCAGATTTTGCTGAGTCGGCACTTTTTTCCGCATAGAGTTCTTGGGGTAGCTGGGTTTTTCCCGTCGCGTGGTGGTCCAGCATCCCCACTCTAGAATACTACCCCACCGTATGGTTACTGGGGTTGCGCTCGCGCGTGCGCGGTCGGACGTCGATAATTTATCGGTAAACTGTTTTACCGTCCGACTTATCGACTAAACTTTTATCGATGTATTTAACAGACTCGGTTATCGATGAAAAATGAAAATGTTTATTACAGAAATTTATACATTAAATATTAACAATAAAAATAAAATAGAACACCTTGTATGAAATATAAAAATTAATTACAATAAAGAAAATGAAAACAAAAAGATATTGCGCTTGATTATCGGGTCGTTACAACTTCCCCCGCGCGTTTGTCTCTTGTCCTCAAGAGACAATGATTTCGTCTTTTCAGATTACATAGAGCGCAGCAACATTTCTCCTCGCTGTTTCTTGGAGAGGCTGACAGGACTCCGAAATAACGCATTATTTGTCCGTGTTCCCTTCTTGGGTCCGTCCTCTCTGATTTTCCATAAGTTTTCCAATTGAACTCTGGTATGTCTATTAAAACCAACCTCCACTGTGGTGATGATGGTGGTGGTGGTGTTGGTGGTGGTGTTTCCTTCCTCAACATTTCTTCTTGCGCTGTCATCTTTGAAATTTTTGCACAAAAGAAATAATTAATAAATGAAATAAATCTTTGATGATACAATTCTACCTCTCTAAATTGTTTCAAGGCTCTTCTTAACTTTCTTAATCTTTCTCTTCGTCCTGCGCGACGTACCATTTTCGCTCTCTATGAATTGAATATAGCTGCGCGTGCGTAGCGTCGCTTCGTATATCTCTCTCTGTCGCTCTTAGTTTCTGTCTCTTTCTATCTTTTTCTATGCAATATGGCGGACTTGCGAGTCTGCGCATTAATATATCGAACAAAAATAAAAATGTTTTGCAGGATTTTGGAATGAAGTATGCTTGTTGGATTTAACAAAAAGATTTATTTACTATGAAAAAAAGAACAAATTAAAGGATAATATATGATGGATACAAAACATAAAAAAGGAAAGAAAGGAAAGAAAATAAATATGATTAAGGGTGGTTAGTCAAAGTATTTAAATAAAATATTTCTTGGTCTTCTGCCGGCGTCAAGTACCCGTCTCTGAATATTTCTAGGGTTTCTTGTTCGATTCCATTTATAGCCTGCAGGCAGGTTGAGCAGGCCAAGACAGGTCGTACTAGTGCAAATTGAAATCCGCACCTAATGCAGTTTGATTGTTTTACTGCTTCTTCCCTTAGTATGAAGTGATGCGTTCCTGCATGGACCCAATGTTTTTTGTTTGCAGGGCTCACATGCAATGCGCAAGTTGCACATATGCGTCCCAACTTCAAATCCAGCACATATTCGAATGCTATTGTACCATCTATTATGCACAAGGCATCTACTATACTTGCTGTCTGTTGGACCATTGTTCTGTAAATTAGAACTATTGCTTACTATAAGGTATTAACAATTATAAATCTCATTGTCTATGCTTACTCTTTCTTCTTATCAATCTTTCTCTTCACCTCTCCTTTTTTTTTTCTTTCTGTTTTTAAATTTTTCGTGGTAGCGTTGATTGCGCGTGCTTGCTTTCTACGTACTTTTGCAATATGGCGGTAGGTTCGAATTTTTGCATGTGCGCATGCGCATGTTCCGAAAATTATATAGATTGCCATATCGATTTTCATTTTTGATCTATGTTGTAAATTGGTCGATAGGCCCTCTTTAGTCTATCTTTGTGAACTATTCTAGTCTTTTTGGGACTTATTTGCAATTCTATATTATTCTTTTCTATGTTTCTTAAAACTTTGTACGGTCCTGTATATTCTTTTTGTAATTTACTTTTTCTTGGTGGGTTTAATAACATAACTTCTTCTCCTATTTTATAATTAATCGGTCGTATCTTTTTATCATAATAGTATTTCTGTCTGTATTTTGATTGTTCTAGATTTGTTTTTGCTGTTTGCCTAATTTTGTGTAAATTTTGTAATAGTTTGTCTACATAATCTGGGTATGCATCTAAACTGTCAGTAGGTGTAAATTTTGATGGTAGTCTTGCTTTTCTTCCATATACCAGTTCATGAGGTGTGAATTTTGTCCTCTCATGAACACTTGTGTTGTATGAAAACATTGCTTGTTGTAGCCATTCGTCCCAGTGTTCTTGTTTGGATATATAGTGTTTCAAGTACTCAACTAGAACGTGATGGCTTCTTTCTAGGGACCCGTTTGACTGAGGATGGAAGGATGATGTACGGTACGTCTGGATGTGGAAGATTTTTGCTAGCTTCTTAATAAGTGAAGATGTGAAGCATGTACCCTGATCGGTGAGGATAGCTTTAGGACTGCCGAATTGGCATATGAATGAGTTGGTAAATGCTCTTGCGACGTCCTCTGATGTAGCTGACACAAGTGGAACTGCGACGGAGTACTTGGTCAAGTTGTCCTGTGTGGTGAGGATGTAACTGTATCCTTTTTGCGTCATAGGTAAGGGTCCAAGAATGTCTAGGGACACCTTATCGAATGCGTCTGAAGGAGTGTCTGTGATGACCATAGGCTCCTTATTCTTCATCCTTACTAGCTTGGTTCTTTGGCAGCTAATGCATGATCTAATATAATCGGTAATTTCTCTTTTCATGTTTTTCCAATAATACTTGTTCTTGATCCTGAGGTAAGTTTTTCTAATTCCTTTGTGTCCTGCAACTGTGCTTTCATGATTTTCTTTAATTATACTTCTTCTTTCATCCTTAGGTGGAGTTTGGATTGTTCCTTTGCAAACGATGATGTTGATGTTTGAATCTGCAAAGATTACTTGAAGAATTGCTTTTAACCCTTGCTTGTCTGGCATGCTGCATTCCTGGATTCCTTTTTGAATTAACATGTGACGAAGAGTTTTAATTTTCTGTGGTAATGTTTCTTTATAATCTATTAATATTCCAAAAATTAATTTATTTTTAATTTTATATTCTGTGATATTGTCTTGTGGTTTAGAAATTTTAATCTTTTCATTTTCTATTAACTGTTTTGATTGGTAATCTTCAGGTTGTCCTTCTTTATTAATGAATATTACTGCTGTACCTCTTTTCATCCATAACTGGTCCTCGGTTTCTTCTATTCTGAATATGACTGGTCTATTGCTAATTATTTTTGGTTTAATTTGTTTAATCGTGGATGGTTGTTTAGGTTTTTCTTTTCTAATTTTGATAGGTGTGATAGGTGCTGATAATGTGTCACTTGAGGTTTCTTTTTCTACTTTTCTTTTTATTATAGGAGATCTTTCTCTTGTGCTTGAAGAGGAATCGATTCTGGGTGGTTCTCTGAAGATATGTTTAGGTAATATCGTTTCTTCATTGTATTCTTCAATTTCGTCTCCAATTATTACGGGTTCTTGAACTATAGGTCGTTTCTGTGGGATGATATATTTTTTATCTTGTGGAGGTTGATGTACTTCCACCATGACTTGTTGTTCGTTAGATTTTCTTTTCTTCTTGATCTCTTCAAAGGAGTATATCTTTGGGTTTGGATTTGTTCTCTTCCTTGATTTTGGTGGTTCTTCAGATACATCAGTTTCGTAATATTGAGACTCGTCTGAACTTGTATAGTCTTCTTTTATCCTTTTTCTTGCTGTTCTTCCTCTTTGAGATGGGCTTCTCTCTCGTATCTTATCTTTTCGGTATCTTTTCCTTATTTCAACATCTGTGGAGTCATCTCGTGGTCGTGTTAAATGTTTGTGGCTGATTTTCCTTTTCTTAATTTCTCGTGAACTGGATGAGGTTGTTGGCCTTGGTCTTCTTGGATACTGATGTGTTTCCTTTTCCTTTTTAAATTCCCTAGATTCTGATGTTGTTGTTTGTCTAGGGCGAGTGGGATATTGGTGCCACTCCTTTATTTTTTTGTGCTCTTTTGATTCAGACGTGGTAGATTGTCTTGGGCGAGTGGGATATTGATGACACTCTTTTTTCTTCTTGTGTTTTCCCGATTCCGAGGTGGTCGTTGTCTGTCTGGGGCGAGTGGGATATTGGTGCCACTCTTTCCTTTTCTTACGTTTCTTCTTTGATCCATTTATTTGTAGAGCGTTTATATCTTCGACAGGATTTCTAGATAGAGCATCGGCGTTCATGTTTTGTCTCCCTGGTTTGTATTTAATTTCGTAATCGTATTCGCTCAATCTTAGTTTCCATCTCATGAGTCTTGATGTTGGATCTGAAAGACTGTTTAACCATATTAAAGGTTTGTGATCAGTGATTAAATAGAATTTTCTGCCGAAAATATATGGTCTGAAATGATTTATTGCGAATATTACAGCAAGTAATTCTCTTTCTGTTGCGGAGTATTGTGTTTCCGGTTTATTCATTACTCTTGATGCGTATGCTACTGGCTGATCTTTTCCTATTTCTCCTTGACTTAGGACCGCTCCTACTGCTGTTCCGGATGCGTCAGTGGTTATATTAAATGGTCTCTCAAAGTCAGGATATTGTAGGATTGGTTCTTCGCATAGTACGTTTCTCAAGAATTCGAAAGCTTGCTGTTGCTGGCTGGACCATTCGAATTTTTGCTCCTTCTTCGTCAAGTCAGATAATGGTTTAGCTATTTTAGAGAAGTCTCTAATGAAACGTCTATAATATCCGCACAATCCTAGGAACTGTCTGATATTTTTGACAGTCTTCGGAACGGGGAATTTTTGGACCGCTTCAACCTTTGCTGGGTCAGGTTTTACACCGTCTTCTGTAATTATATGACCCAGGTATGCCACTTCTTTCTTTAAAAATTGGCATTTGTCGGGTTGCAAGCATAAGTTTGCTTCTCTAAGCTTCATCATCATTCTGTTGACTTTTATCTCATGTTCTTTTAGCGAGCTTGCATAAATTACGATATCATCGATAAACACGAATAATTCCAGTCCTTGTAGTCCGTCTAAAACATTGTTCATCAGGCGTTGGAACGTGGCTGCAGCATTTTTTAAACCAAAAGGCATTCTATTGAATTCGAAATGCCCGAATGGTGTTGAGAATGCTGTCTTATGCTTATCTTCTGGATGCATCGGTGTTTGATGAAAGCTAGATTTTAAATCAAACACCGAGAAGTATTTTGCGCTTCCCACTTGATCCAGGATATCAGTGATATTGGGTAGCGGATAGGCATCGCTGATCGTTTTTTCATTTAATTTTCTAAAAACAATCACTAATCTCCAGCATTTATTTCCTTGTGAATCTTGCTTTTTTGGTACTATCCATAAAGGTGAGTTAAAAGGTGATGAGGAATGCCTGATGATTCCTTTTCCCAGGAGATCATTTACTTGGTGATTAATTTCATCTTTCAACGCATGAGGATATCTGTACTGCTTAACATTTACAGGCACCCCATCCGTCGTGATGATCCTGTGATAGATTTTATTCGTTGCTGGAAGTTTATCTCCGTCAATATAAAATCTGTCAGCGTGCTCTTGTACTATATCCTCTACATTGGTGAGTTCTTCTTGATTTAAATGACCTGTTTGTAATATTTCAAGAATTTGCTGAGCTCTTTTAGGTTCTTGATGGGTTGTTTCTTCGTTTTGTGGTGCCTCTTCGTACTGTTGTAATTCAACTGTTGGCATACTAATTTCAATGTCTTCTGCTCCAACGTTGATCGCATATAGGAACGCTATACCATCACGATTCGTAACTACAGCGTTTCCCATATATATTTGTGGGTGAAGCTGTAATTTTGGGACAAAACCAGTTTTGATTTCAGTGTTTGATACTCTTATAGGTATCATGGTTTTTGTCCTGGATGGTATTACCACTGCTGGTTGCTTGAATGGTATTATATTGTTATTTATGATTAGTATAGATTTGGCGTAATTGATGCTGGCTCCACTGCTTTTGAAATACTCTGTTCCTAAAATTCCGTCTTGTTCTATTGGTAGTTCTTCGATGATGTGGAATATGGATTCAGTTTCCAATATCTTTACTTTGATGTATCCTGTTGTATAAATGGAGCTTTTAGTGATTCCATTTAATTGAAAAATTGCATCTGTATTTATAATAATTTCTTTTGAAATTGCTTGTTTTTTAATTATATTAATGTCTGATCCCGTGTCGACCATGAATAAGGCTTACTGATTTTTGAAACTTTCGCTTACTAGCTCGACACTGGGAGATTTATTTATTTCTCCTAAGTTTAGGTACAAATTTGCCTTTTTACGTACCTGTTGTACTTGAGGAGTTTGTTGGAGTCTTTGGTTTCTGTTGCGTTCTTGATATGCCTTTTTCCGGCATTCCTGAATTGTATGGCCAATGTTTTGGCAGAATTCACAAATTGGAGGTCTTGTTCGTGTCCAATTTTGACCTTGTCTCTGCGTAGGCTGGTTCCTATAGGTTTGAGCTGGCTGCACAAAGTCCTGGGGGACTCCCGGTCTTGCTGGTTGGTCCTTAAACCAGCAAGTTTCCAAGGTGTGCCCGGACCTTTGGCAGTGTTGGCAGTGTTTTGCTGGCCAGCGGGCCCTCGACATTGATTGTCTTTGGAACCGCTGACTGCAGCATACACTGGCGTTATGCCCGTATCCATAGCAGTTGTCGCATTGTTCGGCCGTAGTGAATCCCTGTGATAACTTAGCTTTGGTCTGGCTTTCTAAATTCTCTGCCTCGGCTACAATTGCTGCACTGATTGCTTCGTCAAGGCTGTTGAAGTTCTGATTTTTCATTCGGTTATATACTTCCTGTTTTAAACCGGTGAGGAAAGCTTTAATTGTATTAGTTTCCGACGATCGGTTGTATCCTTCGATGTTATCTGGGAATTCTAATTCGTTGCAGCTTTTAATTTGTAGTAGAAGTCCTGAGACGCGGCTGCCGTAGTCCACGACTGCCTCAGTTGGACCCTGTGCGATCCTTGCCATGTCGCCGCATAGCTGCATCGAAGTGAAGAGTGGTGCGAACCGTGATTTTATTACGGCAATCAGTTCCTCGATGGTGTCGTAGTCTCCGTTTAGTACCACTCTTGCTGCTTGTCCGTAGAATTTGTTCTTGATTAATTGTACCAATCCATACTCAGCATTCGGAGAGATTATATTCTTCGCTTTGAAACAGCTCTTTGCAAACTGATAGACTGGTATGTTGCGGCCGTTGAATGCTGGTACGATGTCTGCTGCATCGCGAATACTGATCGGTCGGCTTCCTTCAGTCGATCCGTTGGCTGATCCGCTGGCTGATGCGCTGGCTGGTTGATCGGCTGTTCCGTTTGGCATCTTGATTCTTGCTTATTAATATAGTATATATGTATGTGTATATGTATTATATATTTGTATTTATATTTTCTCCTTTTTTTTTTCTTCTTCTTGTATTTTACTTTTTATTTGTATTTGTCTGTTTCTAGGCTAACCATTAATGTCCGCAGAGATACGATTTCTCCTTACCACTCGAACAATCCCACCGCTGTCATCAAGGGTCGTTCGAAGCAATAAATACCATTGTATTCGAAATTCTAAGAACTACCTAGCGACAACGACGAATTTTGAACAAAGGAATGTTCTGGTAGAAATGTTTAAATTCATTGCTAACGAAATGTCGATTCCACCGAAATAGTTATGCGAAAGATTGTAAATGAATGCATAATTGGCATTGCGATCATCGTAAATGCATCGTCCGCTTTTACGCTGATAAGATCTTATTATAAATCAGGAAAGATAAATAATTCTGATCCTGCTAAGGGAAAATAAATGGATAACGGTTTCAATTGTTAAATTATATATCTCGATTTCAAGATCATTCGTGTTTTGGTCAAATTAATAGTATCATTTAACAGTTCAACATTTGGATATTCAAATTAAAGCAATAGCTGTAAATTAGCAATAATACATTTGAAGGAAATACTGCGTAGTTTCTAGAAAACCGTTGAAACTATCATGGCGACGTGTTAGAAAGAAAAAGGAACACCAAAGAAAGGGGATGAGGAATCTTCGTCTAGCTCGCGCGTCTTAACCAATCACCGGGCACGCGACACTTCCGAGCACGTGCCACGATTCGTCAATCCGTCCCCTCCAAGGACGATGATCGCGCGGCGGGCCCTTCGCCCGTCGATCTCGCGCAAATTTCGACACTCTTGATCGATCAATCGTCGAGGTACGTGATCTTGAGCCCGTGTGTCCGAGAGACATAGTTGTTCGGAAATCGCGACAGTTTTCCTCTGCGGTAAAGTCCTCCGCGTAGCGAGGCAGAGTGCCGTGCGAGTTGGAATCGCGCGATTCTTAACAAAGACTCACTGACGCGCACGTAAAATCTTCCTTCTACCTAAATTTTCTATCTTTTCTTTCCGATTTTAAATCGTTTGCTCGCGTATAATTCGTATTAGAGTCCCGTGCGAGTTGAAATCGCGCGATTCTTAACAAAGACTCACTGACGCGCACGTAAAATCTTCCTTCTACCTAAATTTTCTATCTGTTCTTTCTTATTTTAAATCGTTTGCTCGCGTATAATTCGTATTAGCTTCATTTCGGGTAATAAAATATTTACATAATCTCTCCGTTCGTATTCGTTTGTCTCTCGTCGACGTACTCGTTCGCTTAATCAATTATCGCCGCGACAAGTGCAGTGTTCACAATCCTTACCGTTCTTTGGTGTTCCAGAATATCCAGCGAGCATTAAGATCACTACAAGCAAATTGTTATCTTGTATTATATCAAACAGCGTTTCGGTAAGTCGATCCGTTTACCATTTTTGAACACGACGACTATTTATTGGCAAAACGGGCGATCTGTCCAGCCCTTCTTGGGTTCCGAGAAATTCCTCCGGTCAGATCGTTCCAACGTTTGAGGTATTTGATAAATACGTACAACTAAAACTTGCGTTACGATTCCGTTTTCATAATTCGTTTTATATTCTATAAAAGGGGGCACCTTAGTCCTGCCCTTTCGAGGGTGCCGAGAATATCTCTGGCTAGGGTGTATCCTCACGGCGGAAATACGCCAAATTTCAAATTAAAATAAGGGAAGACGGGATCGCAACAATCATCTCCCGCGATTGTTATAAAAGCGAAAATCCTCAAGTGTAATCTCAGAGCGTGCATTTCGTTATGTTTTTGTTACTTTTATAAGTCATCTTTACCCTTGTTAAACGATATTTATATACTGGTATTATTCAGTAACGAGTTATAAAATTTAACATCTTCAATTTTTGACTTTTCTAAAATCCGTTAATTCTTGATTATTAATTCTGTTAATTTCACATTTTTGGTTCTAATTCGATATTAAATCAGTTTTACCAGTTAACCAGTTTCAAATTTATTTCAAACACACCAAACACAGTTCTTTTAGTTATACACGCCTACCGATTACATACAGATTCAAGGAGGGACCCGTACGGGACCTAAAGCGCTGAACGAACCCAAACGAAAGATCAAAAAGTTCAAATTCTAAATTCTAACATCTTAATAATTATCTTTCGTCTTTTAATTTGTCGAGAGCGCTAACCCGCTCGAGACTGGTGGCAGCGATACCAACCATCGCGCTCAGAATAGGGTAAAAAGTATAGGAAATTGCCTTTCAATTTTCTAGTTGAAACAGCAGTCTTTCTTTCCTAGTCTTTTTCTATTTATCCTTTTTACGTTGCGCCGTCGCACGCGCAACGTAACAAAAATTTTGGTGGCAGCGGTGGGATATCAGCGCTTGCCCCGTGAATCTGTATAATTTGAAGTTTTGAAAATGGTAAATTTTTTGTATTAATCATTGGATTCACTCACATAATCTCTGAGATCAGAATTGAGGCAAATCCGGGACATTATAGATACCCCCTTTTGCCAAACTTGCCGCATTGCGAAAATTGAATTAATCATTGTGTAATTTGTGTGAAATTATATATTTAATCGTTATTTCTGTGTGTTTTACGGTAATTGTTCAGGAAAATTCATTTGGAATCAATTTCTACTTGTCATAACTCATTTTTCGTCAATCATATATATATATTTATTTATTTATTTAATTTATTTTGTGCTTTGTCAAAATTCTGTTTCTAATTGAATTATTCTGATACATTTCTAAGGTACTGAACAATTATCGTCTATTTCTCGATTTTTGATATTTTTGATTTTCTGATATTTCTTTTTCGATATTGATTTTGATTTGATCTGAATACTGTGTGTTACAATTTCTGTGTTTTGTGTCTATATATATATATATTTTTGTATATTGCAAATCAAATCCGTCACATTTTTCCGCGTATTAATTCCGCGTAATTTCGTTGAAAATGCCTGATCCAATCGACGCCGGTGAAGGTCCAAGCGGTGTGAGAACGCGTACGCCTGAAAATGCCGGTGAAACACGCGATACTTGGCGCGATACACGAAATGTCGGTTTCGCTTCGCACACGTATAGAGATGATGACCACGAATATGGCGACCTTTCCACAACGGTTATGGAAAGTTTTGCCGTGCAACAAGCCGCCCACCACGTTCCAATTTTTGATGGACGGAATATCCGTCTTCGGGACTTTATAAGCGAAATACAATATCATTATGATAGTTTACCAGCTACGGGAAGAAGGACCTTCCTTCGACTCGTAATTTCGCGTTTAAGGGGGGAGGCACGAGACAGCGTTAGCGGTATGCTTTTCATCACTATCGGAGAATTAATTCAACATTTGAAATATCGATTTACTCCGGAGAGATCGTATAACGATTATAATCGCCAATTATTGGATATGCGTATGCGCCGCGACGAATCCGTATTCGCGTTTCACGACCGTATTCGTGCACCGCTATCAGGGATGGAAGATGTACTCAAAAGGGATTACGGAGCCCGTGCGTCAGATTTTATGGAGCCTGTAAAATCGGGTGCGATAGACGCGTTCGTTTTCGGTCTGCCTGAC
Organism: Osmia bicornis bicornis; assembly: GCF_907164935.1. Classification (NCBI taxonomy): domain Eukaryota; kingdom Metazoa; phylum Arthropoda; class Insecta; order Hymenoptera; family Megachilidae; genus Osmia; species Osmia bicornis. Next base: position 454,536 of record NW_025791318.1, read on the forward strand.
GAGCTTGCAAGGGCGGTCGACTCGCGCGATCCCAAAACACTGAAGGACGCGGTAGACATTGCCGTTCGACTTGAAAATCGGGAAAAGTACTATCGTCCTGGATCTCGCGATCTTTATCGTCCATCATACGAATCGCGACGAGATGCATACCATGGCTATCGCTCGAATCATCAAAGTCCGGAACGCGATCGTTCATATCCTCCGCGATTTGGCAGCTTTTCGCCAACGAGACGCGAACACACGCCGGAACGTACGAATCCTGAGTCACCAACTAGAGACGCAAATAGGACACGCGATTTTAGAACTTCGAGTCCGGTTAGAGCCTTTCGGGCGGATTCGCCTGTCGGAACATCGCAGCATCGCCGTAAGGAATGCACATGTGGGAAAAAATCTCCCACAAGGCGCGAATCTCCTGAACCGCGTCGCAGTTTTGAATTTCGTAGACCGCGTACACCACCGTTGGAGGAACCTGTACCAGGGCCCTCACGGGAACGGTTGAGGTCACCGTCACCTGACCGTCGCGCAAATTTAAACGCCAGTGCAACTCGCCGGACGGACGCGACGACGAGTCAGACTCAACCAGAGCGTCAGAAGAAAGTACAGTTCCAGAAGAAATAGTTCTCGCAATAGAAACTAAGCGGGCTTCGCCAATCGTGAAAATTCCATCCGAAGATTTAGAACCGGGAACCGGGTTATTTCTTGTTGATACCGGCGCAGAAATCAACTTGATTAAAGTCGATCTTTTACAACCCAAATTACCAATCGCGACTTACGAGGCGACGATAATCTCTGGCATTACGCCACAGAAAGACCGAACAATCGGCACAACTACCCTGCACATTCAAGGGAATCCTGTTCGTTTTCACGTCGTTAGGTCGGATTTTCCATTAATTACCGACGGAATTTTAGGACAAGAATATTTTCGACAGGTAAAGGCCGAGATATCGTTCGCGCATAATACACTCGTGACGTGCACCGAACCGATTCGACCATTTCGTTTTGTCGACGAACGTTCGTTGAATTGTGTAGAACGTCGAGATTTAAAGCCGCGCACTTATGTCATTAAAGCGCGCAGTAGACAGTCGATCGGTATCGATGTAATTAATAACGATCTGCGAGAGGGCTATCTTCCCCTATTGGAAACGGTGGACGGCTTGTATGTAGGCAGAGCCGCAGTCGCTGTAAATGACCAGGGGGTATGCCACGTCCTTGCGATCAACACCTTGCAACGCGATTTGGAATTGGAAATTCCACCCCAGGAAATAATCCCGTTTGATTATCATCGTTTTCCGGAAGAGTCGGACGACCCGGATACCTAGAAAATCCGGTAATAGTCGATCGAGTTACCGAGGTTTTAAAGAAATTGCGATTAGATCATTTGAATCTCGAAGAACGTAGCCACGTGGAAGATCTAGTGGAAGAGTTTCCGGAAAGATTCCACCTTCCGACGGATAAATTACAGGCTACAACCTTTATTAAGCACAACATTCCAACTGTAGATGAGGTACCAATTAATACTCGTCAATATAGGTTTCCTCCCGTCCACAAGGACGAGATCGAAAGACAAATTCTAACGAAGTTAGTCAGTGGGATAATTGTTCCGTCGAATTCACCTTACAATTCTCCCCTGTGGATTGTCCCGAAGAAACCCGATTCCAAGGGCAATCCCAGGTGGAGAATGGTGATAGATTTTCGAAAATTAAACGAGAAGACCGTAGGCGACGCGTATCCACTACCCAATATGATTGAAATTCTCGATTTAATTGGAAATGCGCAATATTTTTCGATTTTCGACCTCGCTAGCGGGTTTCAACAAATAGAGACGGATCCGAAGGACCGTCACAAAACCGCGTTCAGTACACCCACGGGACATTATGAATATGTTAGAATGCCGGAAGGATTAAAGAATGCCCCAGCAACCTTCCAACGGTTGATGAATCAATTACTTCGCGGTTTGCAAGGTATAGAATTGTTCGTCTATTTAAATGACATAGTCATTTTCGCTAAAACGTTGGAGGAACACGGAAAGAAGGTCCGACGCCTGTTTACGCGCCTGGCCGACGCCGGTTTAACCCTCCAACCGGATAAGTGCGAGTTCTTACGAACTGAGGTCGCGTATCTCGGACACATGATCGGTAGAAACGGTGTCCGACCGGATCCAAAAAAGATATCCGCTGTAAAGAACTTTCCGCGACCCAGAACCGCCAAAAATATTCGTCAATTTCTAGGCTTAGCGGGATACTACCGCAGGTTCATTAAAGACTTCGCTGCAAAATCCAAACCGCTTTCCGACTTATTAAAGAAAAACGTACCCTTCGTATGGGGAAAAGAACAACGAGTAGCTTTCATCGCGTTGAGAAAAGCACTCTGTAGTGCACCGATATTGCAATACCCCGATTTCAAGAAGCCGTTCACGCTTACTACCGACGCGTCAGACTTCGCGATCGGGGCTGTTCTTAGCCAAGAGGTTGACGGACACGATCTACCCGTTGCATTTCTTTCGCGTACGCTCACAAAACCAGAGCGAAACTACTTTACCACCGAGAAGGAGTGCCTAGCAATTATATACGCCGTGTTGCATTTTCGACCATATCTGTACGGTCGTAAATTCAAGTTGGTCAGCGATCATGAGCCCTTAAGATGGATCAATTCGATCAAAGATCCAGGGCAACGCTTAGTCCGATGGCGTTTGAAATTACGCGATTATGAATACGAATTTGTGCACAAACCCGGTAAACTGAATACCAACGCAGATGCGCTTTCGAGAAATCCGGTCAATGAAGCGGAGCTGAATGAATCAGACGCTTTCACGTTAACTAGCTCTGAAACCGAGAACGAGAAAGAAGAATCGTCCTCCGTAATTAAAATGATCAATCAATTCTTAGTAACTTCCGCGCAAGTTAAATCTAGAAAAGCGCGACGAAGGTCAACACATGCGAACTTGTTGCCGATATCGGGGTCTCCGCGGTCGTCTGACTCTGAAACACCGGCAGTCGTCGTTCGTAGGGGGCGAGGTAGGCCTCCCGGTACAAAGAATCGGCCAAAAGAAACACCTGTACTAGACACGGACGGAATAGCTACGCGTACACGTTTGAGATCCGCGACGCAACCCGTTCCATCTACTGTTTCTAATCTATCTCCACCAACTATCATAGTAACTTCTAATTCTCCTACAGATACTGATTTTACAACTGATAACCCAACAGACACTGATACTGATTCCGAAGCAGGAACGCCGATTTATGTGCGTAGACGTAGCGTGTTGCCGAGCCTGGGACTCAGTTCGCGTTAGCGAATTCCGGGAGTATCCCAGACCCCAGAGCCCGACAGCGCTACCACCGATTCGGATCAGGAATGTTTCAGAACTCCACTTTCTAACGTATCGAAAACGTATTTCGAACTACCATCAGACATTGACGTTACGACGAAAGATACAGTCGAAGCTGACGTAGATAATTCACATCGTCCTGACGGGTTATCGCGCTCTACAGAAAATTTCTCCGATACAGTAATCCATAGGTCCTTACAACAATCACAGTTACCAGCTACTTTACCGTCTACTCCACCAATAGCTTTATCCACTCCCAGTAGAAAACATATTTCTGAAAAGGTTCCAGAACAGCAACGAAACGACATAATCGTACCTGCAGATGTACTACCGACTGAGGAATCAGCCAACGATTCGATAATAGACCTAGATTCATCGTATTTTGATGCGCCAGAACATAGAGCAACTGCACCCGCGAAAACCGTGCATTTCGCGTGTGAAAATCTAACTTACCATCGTGACAACTATGTACATTTCGTGGGTAAAGATCTATCGCTTATGCCAATTAGTAAACTGCTCATTGACATAGGAGCAATTAAATTCGAAAATTTTAAAGATGCGGATTTAAAAGTCGGGACAATTTTTGTTACCAAACGCGGTAGTAACCACGTGTTTTCTATTGTAGTCAAGGATAATATCAACGACGATTTATCATTAGCCAAATTAGAATCAAGCTTGGATAAATTAAAGCTTAAGATGTCTGAATTAAATGTTCAATCTTTCAGAGTATCTAGATTCGACGATTTGACTGAGGGTTTGCCACAGGATGCATTATCAAACATTCTGCGAAAAGTTTTCGGTCAAACGAATATTAAAATAACTTTATGCTATGGTAGAGTCCAATTACCGCCCACGGAAATTCGTCCGGATATCATCTCGGAACTACATAGTAGTTTAGTGGGTGGACACAAAGGGGTAACAAAAACTTACCAACGAATTCGCGAGAGGTTTTATTGGCCAAACATGCGAAAACAAATCGAAGAATACATACAAAATTGCGAGAGTTGCCAAACGCGTAAAATATCGAGGAAACGTACTCGCGAACCAATGATAATTACAGATACACCGGTTGAACCGTTCGCGAAAGTATCGTTGGACACGGTGGGTCCATTTCCCAGGACACCTGACGGGAACAAACATATCTTGACTATCCAAGATAATTTAACGAAATTCTGCATTGCTGTTCCGGTAGCTAATATTAAAGCCGAAACAATAGCCCACGCACTGGTCACAAACCTTATCCTGCAATTCGGTGCTCCCAAGGTCATACTATCTGATCGAGGCACGAGTTTCCTAAATCGAGTTATTTCCGCTGTAGCTAAGATGTTCGGTATACATCACCTTACCACGTCGGGTTACAGACCACAGACAAATGGCTCACTAGAACGGAGTCATGCCGTTCTGGTGGATTACATCACGCACTACTTAGGAGACTTCGATGACTGGGACAGATTAGTACCGTTTGCAATTTTTGCTTATAATACCTCTGTACACGAGGGAACTAAATTTACACCGTTTGAACTAGTGTATGGAAAACGCGCACGGGCACCTACCGCGTTTCCCGCGAGCGACGACCTGCCCACCTATGAGGGATATATTCGCGATTTGAGCGATCGTCTGCACGAAATGCAAGACATCGCTGGACAGAATTTAATAAAAGCTAAACATCGATCGAAAGCTTATTACGACGCTACAGCTCGTCCGTTTAAGGGTCGTGTCGGGGACGTGGCATATGTCCTGGTCGAACCGCGCAAGGGCAAGTTCGGCAAGAGATATCATGGGCCATATGAAATAGTCGAAATAACACCCCACAAAAATGTCGTGTTGAAGGATGGGATGGGATACGTCTTTAGTAAACATGTTGATAAATTGAAGTTCTGGAAACCAAAGTCGGTTGATCACTGCACAGTTGGCCGTTTATCCGTTTTAGAATCGAATTGATCGATGAAGGGGCAACATAGCTCAATGGAGGGCCGGCTGGCGCAGTGCTTTCGCATTTTGAATTAACACTCTTTTCAGGAGCTGACCGAGCGTAACACCGTATTCAAATCAAAATCTAGCGTGCGAATATTCGATTTTTACACTGTATTTGAACAATCTAGGAATCCGTCATCATGGCATCGACGTCGAAATCCGTCTACCGGAACACAGCGGAGGAGAATCGGGGACGGAGGATATTCGTGCGACGGATACCGCCCTTCACTCAATCCAAGGCATTGATGAGGTTGTTTAAAGCCCACAACCCGGACCAGGCTGTGGTTGTGCGGAAGCCGGCGGGGACTTACGCCTTTATCACCTTCCCGACGGCAGCCCTGGCGAACGAAGCCATACGATGGGCGAAGGCGACAAAGCCCATCTTCCATAAACGCCAGATAAAAGTTGATCTGGCCGATGCATGGAACGAGGCGGCCCTGCTGAGACCGCGTGGCCGGCCTAATCCGTTCCCAGGGTGGGAACCACGAACATCACCCCCGCTACCGGAGGAAGTTGTGGCGCGAATCGCCAGGTACCTCAGCTTCGCCGACCGCGCCAGAATGGAGGTAGTATGCAGAGCATGGCGAGTGGGAGCACTGGCGTCTTACGCATCGGAGCGCGTACTCTCCACTTCCGACCAACGCTGGCCGCAAGGATGGGGCCACTCGCGCATAGATACTGAAACCTTCAACTGGGCCATCCGACGCATGGGCCCGTACATAAATACGCTGCGCCTCGACGATCAATGGGTCGCCGGGAGACTGCGGCCGCAGGTGTTGGCGATAGCGGCGCGTAATTGTCCCCAGCTAACCGCAATCAATCTAGTTGGCGCAACTATTCGACCGTCGGGAATCCGCGACTTAATACAAACCGCGGGAAGCTTGTTATCGTTACACTTAGGGAAAACAGACGGTAACGTGGAACCGGAGTTGTCGGCCCTGTTCGCGGCGGCGCCGGGTCTCGCGGATTTTAGAGCCACGAACTCTGGATTCGCGGGGGCGGCGTTGCCGCGGATAGCGCCGACGCTCCGAGAGATAAGGTTAAGGGATTGCGCGTCGCTGTTGTCAGCACCGGTGGCCGCGTGTCTGGCGACCCAGCGTTCGCTCTCGTCGTTCGAGCTCGCCCAGTGTCGCGCCCTGACCTCTGCCGAACCATTGACCGCTCTCATCAACAACGAGGCTCTCCATGTTACCATGGACGAGTTGGTAATCGTGGACATCGACTTCGCCCCGTTGCCTGAGGAAAATGACGAGGAGATGCCAGATGCACCTCCAGTACCGGACCCAGTATTTATCGAGCTACAATTGGGACCAGTGGAAACAGCGCGCTCGTTGCCAGAGGTTTTCCAGCAACTCACCACCTTGCGGGTTCTGTTTTGCGGCTGGGTGGATATCACCTTCGTCCGCCACATAGGAGAACACCTGAAGCGCTTATCAGAGCTGGACTTATCGGGATGTTCCAACGTCCGAGGGCAGTTCGCACTGGAGGCTCTGGGCAATCTTCCGAGGTTAGAAAAGGTAACCATCAATAACTTGCATCCGTCTGTGTCCGCTCAACCTCTGGGCACCATCGCAACTCTGTTAGAAGTCCGTGCAAGGGACAGCCAGGGGATAACGGACGAGGACACCACCGCCATCGTCCGCGGATGCCCGCTCCCTGGGGTACTGGACGTCGAGGGATGTCTGGGAGTTACGTCACAGACGGTCATCGAGGCGACGGAGATCGTAAGGAGGCAAGGCAGGGCAGCGGCGCTGAGTTTGTCGGTCGGCGGGACGAGCGCGGATCGTCGAGTGCGCATTCGACCTAGTTTGATACTCCGGGTACATTACGATCGCCTGTACCAGCCGATACTTCGCGATTTCTAATTTTTCATCACCGAGGACGGCGATAGTTTTAAGGGGGGAGGATTTGTTACGCCCGGCGGAAATTTTGAAATTTATCCGCCTTGCGTCCCTTATCAAGCCCTTCGGGGTTCCGAGGATTTCTCATGTAAGGGTCGTGAGGTGGGTGTTTCACTTTTCCGCCAATCTTTTCATTCCTCCTCTACCTTGTACATCCTTGACAAGCCTTTCGAGGTTCCGAGGATTTCTCATGCATGGGTGTGCAAGGAAGAGTTTGAGTTTAATTCTTTTCTATTTTTGACTTCTTCTATTGCTTTCTCTTCTTTATTCTATTCTACCCTGGAATCGTGTATCTTGTCAAGCCCTTGGGTTCCGAGAATTTCTCATGCGAGGTACACGAGGAAAGGTTATTTCTGTTTCCTTCTTTACAATAGTTTACGTGACCCTCCTTGAAACTATCGTCGCCAACCATAGATATATAAGACAGTTTACAATCGGGTAACGCACAAAAACTCGCGTTAGCTCGTAAGAGAGAGAGAGAGACGTTAGCACAACACCAGCGCTACGCAGTTATCCAGTGCTTCGCATTCCGGGAATTTCCCTTGGTAACTGCGTAGAAACGGGAAAACCGTAATAACTTCCTTGTCGAGGAAACTCTTTCCCTCTCATTTGCACAAAGCGTCAGCCGGTCCGATCAGGATCATTATTACCTGACTGAATGATAGTGTGAAAAGAATGGATGGATGAATATGAATTTAAACGACGAAACTAAAATAAATGAGAAACTTTACAAAGCCTAACGTCGCGAACGTTCGACCGCCGTTCGAAAATCAAGGGTCGTTCGAAGCAATAAACATCATTGTATTCGAAATTCTAAGAACTACCTAGCGACAACGACGAATTTTGAACAAAGGAATGTTCCGGTAGAAATGTTTAAATTCATCGCTAACGAAATGTCGATTCCACCGAAATAGTTATGCGAAAGATTGTAAATGAATGCATAATCGGCATTGCGATCATCGTAAATGCATCGTCCGCTTTTACGCTGATAAGATCTTATTATAAATCAGGAAAGATAAATAATTCTGATCCTGCTAAGGAAAAATAAATGGATAACGTCTTCAATTGTTAAATTATATATCTCGATTTCAAGATCATTCGTGTTTTGGTCAAATTAATAGTATTATTTAACAGTTCAACATTTGGATATTCGAATTAAAGCAATAACTGATAAATTAGCAATAATACATTTGAAGGAAATACTGCGTAGTTTCTAGAAAACCGTTGAAACTATCATGGCGACGTGTTAGAAAGAAAAAGGAACACCAAAGAAAGGGGATCAGGAATCTTCGTCTAGCTCGCGCGTCTTAACCAATCACCGGGCACGCGACACTTCCGAGCGCGTGCCACGATTCGTCAATCCGTCCCCTCCAAGGACGATGATCGCGCGACGGGCCCTTCGCCCGTCGATCTCGCGCAAATTTCGACACTCTTGATCGATCAATCGTCGAGGTACGTGATCTTGAGCCCGTGTGTCCGAGAGACAGAGTTGTTCGGAAATCGCGACAGTTTTCCTCTGCGGTAAAGTCCTCCGCGTAGCGAGGCAGAGTGCCGTGCGAGTTGAAATCGTGCGATTCTTAACAAGGACTCATTGACGCGCACGTAAAATCTTCCTTCTACCTAAATTTTCTATCTTTTCTTTCCGATTTTAAATCGTTTGCTCGCGTATAATTCGTATTAGCTTCATTTCGGGTAATAAAATATTTATATAATCTCTCCGTTCGTATTCGTTTGTCTCTCGTCGACGTACTCGTTCGCTTAATTAATTATCGCCGCGACAAGTGCAGTGTTCACGATCCTTACCGTTCTTTGGTGTTCCAGAATATCCAGCGAGGATTAAGATCACTACAAGCAAATTGTTATCTTGTGTTATATCAAACAGCGTTTCGGTAAGTCGATCCGTTTACCATTTTTGAACACGACGACTATTTATTGGCAAAACGGGCGATCTGTCCAGCCCTTCTTGGGTTCCGAGAATTCCTCCGGTCAGATCGTTCCAACGTTTGAGGTATTTGATAAATACGTACAACTAAAACTTGCGTTGCGATTCCGTTTTTCATAATTCATTTGATATTCTATAAAAGGGGGCACCTTAGTCCTGCCCTTTCGAGGGTGCCGAGAATATCTCTGGCTAGGGTGTATCCTCACGGCGGAAATACGCCAAATTTCCAAATTAAAATAGGGGAAGACGGGATGGCAACAATCATCTCCCGCGATTGTTTTAAAAAGCGAAAATCCTCAAGTGTAATCTCAGAGCGTGCATTTCGTTATGTTTTTGTTACTTTTATAAGTCATCTTTACCCTTGTTAAACGATATTTATAAACTGGTATTATTCAGTAACGAGTTACAAAATTTAACATCTTCAATTTTTGACTTTCTAAAATCCGTTAATTCTTGATAATTAATTCTGTTAAATTCACATTCTTGATTCTAATTCGTAATTAAATCAGTTTTACCAGTTAACCAGTTTCGAATTTATTTCAAACACACCAAACACATTTCTTTTAATCAAACACGCCTACCATTACATACAGATTCAAGGAGGGACCCGTACGGGACCTAAAGCGCTGAACGAACCCTAACGAAAGATCAAAAGTTCAAATTCTAAATTCTAACATCTTAATAATTATCTTTCGTCTTTTAATTTGTCGAGAGCGCTAACCCGCTCGAGACTGGTGGCAGCGATACCAACCATCGCGCTCAGAATAGGGTAAAAAGTATAGGAAATTGCCTTTCAATTTTCTAGTTGAAATAGCAGTCTTTCTTTCCTAGTGTTTTTCTTTATTATCCTTTTTACGTTGCGCCGTCGCACGCGCAACGTAACAATAGTAATAAATGTATATTACATATCTAATGTAGATATAGTAATAACGATACTGTTATTCAATGTACATTGATCTGTGGGAAGGAATAAGTATATTGCAGTAGATCTAATGTAGATATAGTAATAACGATACTGTTATTAAGTGTTTATTACATATCTAATGTAGATATAGTAATGACGATGATGTTACAATCTGTGCATTGATCTGTGGGAAGTGATCAGTATATTACATTATATCTAATGAACATATAGTAATAGTGATATTGTTATTAAATGTACATTGGTCTGTGGGAATAAATCAGTATACTACATTACATCTGATGTAGATATAGAAATAATGATATTGTTATTAAATGTATATTACATATCTAATGTAGATATAGTAATAACGATACTGCCATTATATGTAAATTGATCGGTGGGAAGGGATCATTACATTACATTATATCTAATGTAGATATTGTAATAATGATATTGTTATTAAATGTATATTACATATCTAATGTAGATATAGTAATAACGATACTGCCATTATATGTAAATTGATCGGTGGGAAGGGATCATTACATTACATTATATCTAATGTAGATATAGTAATAATGATATTGTTACCAAAATTACATTGATCTGTGGGAAAGGATCAGTATATTACATCATATCCAATGTAGATATAGTATAAATGATACTGTTATTCAATGTACATTGATCTGCGGGAAGGAATCAGTATATTGCAGTAGATCTAATGTAGCTATAGTAATAACGATACTGTTATTAAGTGTTTATTACATATCTAATGTAGATATAGTAATGACGATGATGTTACAATCTCTGCATTGATCTGTGGGAAGAGATCAGTATATTACATTATATCTAAAGAAGATATAGTAATAATGATATTGTTATTAAATGTACATTGGTCTCTGGGATTAAATCAGTATATTAAATTACATCTGATGTAGATATAGTAATAATGGTATTGTTATTAAATGTACATTGGTCTGTGGGATTAAATCAGTATATTAAATTTCGTCTGTTGTAGATATAGTAATGATGATATTGTTATTAAATGTATATTACATATCTAATGTAGATATAGTAATAACGATACTGCCATTATATGTAAATTGATCGGTGGGAAGGGATCATTACATTACATTATATCTAATGTAGATATAGTAATAATTTATTGTTATAAAATGTATATTACATATCTAATGTAGATATAGTAATAATGGTATTGTCATTAAATGTACTTTGGTCTGTGGGATTAAATCAGTATATTACATTTCGTCTGATGTAGATATAGTAATAATGATATTGTTATTAAATGTATGTTACATATCTAATGTAGATATGGTAATAACGATACTGTTATTCAATGTACATTGATCTGTGGGAAGGAATCAGTATATTGCAGTAGATCTAATGTAGATACAGTAATAACGATACTGTTGTTAAGTGTTTATTACATATCTAATGAAGATATATTAATGACGATAATGATACAATCTGTGCATTGACCTGTGGGAAATGATCAGTATATTACATTATATCTAATGAACATATAGTAATAATGATATTGTTATTAAATGTACATTGGTCTGTGGGAATAAATCAGTATATTACATTACATCTGATGTAGATATTGTAGTAATGATATTGTTATTAAATGTATATTACATATCTAACGTAGATATAGTAATAACGATACTGCCATTATATGTACATGGATCGGTGGGAAGGGATCATTATATTGCATTATATCTAATGTAGATATAGTAATAATGATATTGTTATTAAATGTACATTGGACTGTGGGATTAAATCAGTATATTAAATTTGATCTGATGTAGATATAGTAATAATGATATTGTTATTAAATGTATATTACATATCTAATGAAAATATAGTAATAACGATACTGTTATTATAAGTACATTGATCTGTGGGAAGGTATCAGTATAATACATTATATCCAATGTAGATATAGTAATAATGGTATTGTCATTAAATGTACATTCATCTGTGGGAAGGTATCAGTATATTACATTATATCTAATGTAGATATAGTAATAACGAAACTGTTATTTATGTATATTGATCTGTGGGATTAAATCAGTATATTAAATTACATCTGATGTAGATATAGTAATAATGGTATTGTTATTAAATGTACATTGGTCTGTGGGATTAAATCAGTATATTAAATTTCGTCTGTTGTAGATATAGTAATAATGGTATTGTTATTAAATGTACATTGGTCTGTGGGAATAAATCAGTATACTACATTACATCTGATGTAGATATAGAAATAATGATATTGTTATTAAATGTATGTTACATATCTAATGTAGATATAGTAATAACGATACTGCCATTATATGTAAATTGATCGGTGGGAAGGGATCATTACATTACATTATATCTAATGTAGATATAGTAATAACGATGCTGTTATTATATGTACATTGATCTGTGGGAAGGTATCAGTATATTACATTATATCTAATGTAGATATGGTAATAACGAAACTGTTATTTATGTACATTGATCTGTGGGAAGGAATAAGTATATTGCAGTAGATCTAATGTAGATATAGTAATAACGATACTGTTATTAAGTGTTTATTACATATCTAATGTAGATATAGTAATGACGATGATGTTACAATCTGTGCATTGATCTGTGGGAAGTGATCAGTATATTACATTATATCTAATGAACATATAGTAATAGTGATATTGTTATTAAATGTACATTGGTCTGTGGGAATAAATCAGTATATTACATTACATCTGATGTAGATATAGTAATAATGGTATTGTTATTAAATGTACATTGGTCTGTGGGATTAAATCAGTATATTAAATTTCATCTGATGTAGATATAGTAATAATGATATTCTTATTAAATGTATATTACGTATCTAATGTAGATATAGTAATAACGATACTGTTATTATATGTACATTGCTCTGTGGGAAGGTATCAGTATATTACATTATATCTATTGTGGACATAGTAATAACGAAACTGTTATTATATGTACATTGATCTGTGGGAAGGGATCAGTATATTACATTATATCTAATGAAGATATAGTAATAATGATATTGTTATTAAATGTATATTACATATCTAATGTAGATATAGTAATCACGATACTGCCATTATATGTAAATTGATCGGTGGGAAGGGATCATTACATTACATTATATCTAATGTAGATATTGTAATAATGATATTGTTATTAAATGTACATTGGTCTGTGGCATTAAATCAGTATATTACATTATATCTATTGTAGATATAGTAATAATGGTATTGTTATTAAATGTACATTGGTCTGTGGGATTAAATCAGTATATTAAATTTCATCTGATGTAGATATAGTAATAATGATATTCTTATTAAATGTATATTACATATCTAATGTAGATATAGTAATGACGATACTGTTATTATATGTACATTGATCTGTGGGAAAGTATCAGTATATTACATTATATCTATTGTGGACATAGTAATAACGAAACTGTTAATATATGTACATTGATCTGTGGGAAGGGATCAGTATATTAGATTATATCTAATGTAGATATAGTAATAATGATATTGTTATTAAATGTATATTACATATCTAATGTAGATATAGTAATAACGATGCTGTTATTATATGTACATTGATCTGTGGGAAGGTATCAGTATATTACATTATATCTAATGTAGATATAGTAATAACGAAACTGCCATTATATGTACATTGATCTGTGGGATTAAATCAGTATATTAAATTACATCTGATGTAGATACAGTAATAATGGTATTGTTATTAAATGTACATTGGTCTGTGGGATTAAATCAGTATATTAAATTTCATCTGATGTAGATATAGTAATAATGATATTGTTATTAAATGTATATTACATATCTAATGTAGATATAGTAATAACGATACTACCATTATATGTAAATTGATCGGTGGGAAGGGATCATTACATTACATTATATCTAATGTAGATATAGTAATAATGATATTGTTATTAAATGTACATTGGTCTGTGGGAATAAATCAGTATACTACATTACATCTGATGTAGATATAGAAATAATGATATTGTTATTAAATGTATATTACATATCTAATGTAGATATAGTAATAACGATACTGCCATTATATGTAAATTGATCGGTGGGAAGGGATCATTACATTACATTATATCTAATGTAGATATAGTAATAACGATGCTGTTATTATATGTACATTGATCTGTGGGAAGGTATCAGTGTATTACATTATATCTAATGTAGATATGGTAATAACGAAACTGTTATTTATGTACATTGATCTGTGGGATTAAATCAGTATATTAAATTACATCTGATGTAGATATAGTAATAATGGTATTGTTATTAAATGTACATTGGTCTGTGGGATTAAATCAGTATATTAAATTTCGTCTGTTGTAGATATAGTAATAATGATATTGTTATCAAATGTATGTTACATATCTAATGTAGATATAGTAATAACGGTGCTGTTACTATATGTACATTGATCTGTGGGAAGGTATCAGTATGTTACATTATATCTATTGTGGACATAGTAAATACGAAACTGTTATTATATGTACATTGATCGGTGGGAAGGGATCATTATATTACATTATATCTAATGTAGATATAGTAATAATGATATTGTTATTAAGTGTGGGACTATTGGACTGTGGGATTAAATCAGTATATTAAATTTCATCTGATGTAGATATAGTAATAAGCATACTGTTATAAAATGTATATTACATATCTAATGTAGATATAGTAATAACGATACTGTTATTCAATGTACATAGATCTGTGGGAAGGAATCAGTATATTGCAGTAGATCTAATGTAGATATAGTAATAACGATACTGTTATTAAGTGTTTATTACATATCTAATGTAGATATAGTAATGACGATGATGTTACAATCTGTGCATTGATCTGTGGGAAGTGATCAGTATATTACATTATATCTAATGAACATATAGTAATAGTGATATTGTTATTAAATGTACATTGGTCTGTGGGAATAAATCAGTATATTACATTACATCTGATGTAGATATAGTAATAATGATATTGTTATTCAATGTACATTGGTCTGTGGGATTAAATCAGTATATTAAATTTCATCTGATGTAGATATAGTAATAATGATATTCTTATTAAATGTATATTACGTATCTAATGTAGATATAGTAATAACGATACTGTTATTATATGTACATTGATCTGTGGGAAGGTATCAGTATATTACATTATATCTATTGTGGACATAGTAATAACGAAACTGTTATTATATGTACATTGATCGGTGGGAAGGGATCAGTATATTACATTATATCTAATGAAGATATAGTAATAATGATATTGTTATTAAATGTATATTACATATCTAATGTAGATATAGTAATAACGATACTGCCATTATATGTAAATTGATCGGTGGGAAGGGATCATTACATTACATTATATCTAATGAACATATAGTAATAGTGATATTGTTATTAAATGTACATTGGTCTGTGGGAATAAATCAGTATACTACATTACATCTGATGTAGATATAGAAATAATGATATTGTTATTAAATGTATATTACATATCTAATGTAGATATAGTAATAACGATACTGCCATTATATGTAAATTGATCGGTGGGAAGGGATCATTACATTACATTATATCTAATGTAGATATTGTAATAATGATATTGTTATTAAATGTATATTACATATCTAATGTAGATATAGTAATAACGATACTGCCATTATATGTAAATTGATCGGTGGGAAGGGATCATTACATTACATTATATCTAATGTAGATATAGTAATAATGATATTGTTACCAAAATTACATTGATCTGTGGGAAAGGATCAGTATATTACATCATATCCAATGTAGATATAGTATAAATGATACTGTTATTCAATGTACATTGATCTGCGGGAAGGAATCAGTATATTGCAGTAGATCTAATGTAGCTATAGTAATAACGATACTGTTATTAAGTGTTTATTACATATCTAATGTAGATATAGTAATGACGATGATGTTACAATCTCTGCATTGATCTGTGGGAAGTGATCAGTATATTACATTATATCTAAAGAAGATATAGTAATAATGATATTGTTATTAAATGTACATTGGTCTGTGGGATTAAATCAGTATATTAAATTACATCTGATGTAGATATAGTAATAATGGTATTGTTATTAAATGTACATTGGTCTGTGGGATTAAATCAGTATATTAAATTTCGTCTGTTGTAGATATAGTAATAATGATATTGTTATTAAATGTATATTACATATCTAATGTAGATATAGTAATAACGATACTGCCATTATATGTAAATTGATCGGTGGGAAGGGATCATTACATTACATTATATCTAATGTAGATATAGTAATAATTTATTGTTATAAAATGTATATTACATATCTAATGTAGATATAGTAATAATGGTATTGTCATTAAATGTACTTTGGTCTGTGGGATTAAATCAGTATATTAAATTTCGTCTGATGTAGATATAGTAATAATGATATTGTTATTAAATGTATGTTACATATCTAATGTAGTTATAGTAATAACGATACTGTTATTCAATGTACATTGATCTGTGGGAAGGAATCAGTATATTGCAGTAGATCTAATGTAGATACAGTAATAACGATACTGTTGTTAAGTGTTTATTACATATCTAATGAAGATATATTAATGACGATAATGACACAATCTGTGCATTGACCTGTGGGAAATGATCAGTATATTACATTATATCTAATGAACATATAGTAATAATGATATTGTTATTAAATGTACATTGGTCTGTGGGAATAAATCAGTATATTACATTACATCTGATGTAGATATTGTAGTAATGATATTGTTATTAAATGTATATTACATATCTAACGTAGATATAGTAATAACGATACTGCCATTATATGTACATGGATCGGTGGGAAGGGATCATTATATTGCATTATATCTAATGTAGATATAGTAATAATGATATTGTTATTAAATGTACATTGGACTGTGGGATTAAATCAGTATATTAAATTTGATCTGATGTAGATATAGTAATAATGATATTGTTATTAAATGTATATTACATATCTAATGAAAATATAGTAATAACGATACTGTTATTATAAGTACATTGATCTGTGGGAAGGTATCAGTATAATACATTATATCCAATGTAGATATAGTAATAATGGTATTGTCATTAAATGTACATTCATCTGTGGGAAGGTATCAGTATATTACATTATATCTAATGTAGATATAGTAATAACGAAACTGTTATTTATGTACATTGATCTGTGGGATTAAATCAGTATATTAAATTACATCTGATGTAGATATAGTAATAATGGTATTGTTATTAAATGTACATTGGTCTGTGGGATTAAATCAGTATATTACATTTCATCTGTTGTAGATATAGTAATAATGGTATTGTTATTAAATGTACATTGGTCTGTGGGAATAAATCAGTATATTACATTACATCTGATGTAGATATAGAATAATGATATTGTTATTAAATGTATATTACATATCTAATGTAGATATAGTAATAACGATACTGCCATTATATGTACATTGATCGGTGGGAAGGGATCATTACATTACATTATATCTAATGTAGATATAGTAATAACGATGCTGTTATTATATGTACATTGATCTGTGGGAAGGTATCAGTATATTACATTATATCTAATGTAGATATAGTAATAACGAAACTGTTATTTATGTACATTGATCTGTGGGATTAAATCAGTATATTAAATTACATCTGATGTAGATATAGTAATAAGGATACTGTTATAAAATGTATATTACATATCTAATGTAGATATAGTAATAACGATACTGTTATTCAATGTACATTGATCTGTGGGAAGGAATAAGTATATTGCAGTAGATCTAATGTAGATATAGTAATAACGATACTGTTATTAAGTGTTTATTACATATCTAATGTAGATATAGTAATGACGATGATGTTACAATCTGTGCATTGATCTGTGGGAAGTGATCAGTATATTACATTATATCTAATGAACATATAGTAATAGTGATATTGTTATTAAATGTACATTGG
>NW_025791318.1:472837-522837 GCF_907164935.1 Osmia bicornis bicornis
CACTCAAATGCTCACTCACTCATGATAAGCATGCTTTGAATGTAAATGCGACAATCCATCTATCTAACTACAGTGAATGATGGATAATAACCCATGAGCCCACGGGGCCCATGAAGCCCATGATTAGAACATCCCATAAACAATAAGTAAATAACAGCTGAAAGCTAAAGGCAAACGCTAAAAGCTAAAAGCTAAAAGCTAAAAGCTAAAAACTAAAAATAAAGTAAAGTAAAGTAAAGTAACAGCTGACAGATGAATACAATAGTGAATAATAAACAGTAAATAATAGTCAATAATAGTAAATAATAATCAATAATAATAAACGGAATAACATAATTAAACGCGATTAAGGTGATTAATAATAAAGCAGAATTGAGGAATTAAGAAAATAAGAATAAAGAATTTAAAATAAAGAAAGAAATAAAGAAAGAAAGAATGAAATACCGTGAAGGTATAGTATAGATACAATGAATGAATTTCAAAATAATATAACCACAGATAATATAAACCATAAAAATAGACACCTTCAAGATGTCGGGTGACAGAATATATACAGAGATATAACCTTAACCCTAACCCCTAATGTGTCAAAACAGGATTGTCAACAGGAAGCAAGAACAGTGTAAGAAGACTCGTTAAGAATGGGAACAAGAACAAGATTACCTACTAAAAAGCCTGATAGTCAACTCAGAAAAAGGAAACAAGCAAGGTAAGATAATAATTACAATAATTGTAACAACGCACCATAAAATAAACAGGAATAGCACAACTTAATAACATGCATATTAATTCCCACAGAAAAGCACACTGTCACCCTATTACGACAGAACTATAAAATAACAATACCAGAGATAGACATCATGAATTAATTGAATTAAAGAATATCAAAGAAGAATCAGAATATCCAAGGATATAACAGGCGACAACCAAGGAAACGACAGTAAAATAAATAAATAGTGATAAACAGTGATAACGCGGCACAAATAACTAAATATAAAATATAAGTATATTGAATATAGAATAACCGCATCAAAGCAACCATAAATATATTAATTTAATCTACAACACTTTGTACCACCATAAATATAAAATTAAACTAAATCGTAACAGTAACTTTAATTCAGTTAATACAGAATGAATGAACAATAACGGAGTGAAAGAATGAACGAATTATTAGTGAAGTTATTAATAAAGAAATTAAAGAGAATGAAGTGAATAGGAAGCGTAAAGTATAAAGTGAAAGCCACGACCAGCATAATGTAATAATATAGGGTAAAGCAACGCAGTGTAATATAATGCAATGTAATATAATAATTGTAAACAAATGTTATATAATAAATAAAGTAGAATATAAAATACAAGAAGTAGACTCAAAATATAACCGTAAAGCTTATTAACTAAATACTCTATTTCTATACCAAAGTAATTATATGTTAAATGGTTAATGGTGGATGATAAGTGATCGTGTCAATGCAAATGTACATAGAACCAATTATTTCATGACATTTCAAAATAAGGAAATAAACAACACGTAAATATTCAAATCAAATATAAACTGTGTAATTCAGTTAACACTATGCTACTGCATAGGTGTAAGAATAATAAATCAATCAATCAATAAGTAAAGTATTCTAACCTAATATTTAAAATGGTGAAATTAACAGAACCCGCGCAGCATGAAAGCATTTGAATGGACCAAAACCACTCATCATCACAGAAGAATAGCAAAATTAATTAAGATAAATCAAATCAAATCACCAACCTCAACTGGTCAAATAAAATAAATGAATGAATAACGAATAATGAATAAATGAATGAATGAATGAATGAATAAATCAAGGAAAAGAGAAACAACAGAATACTAGCAAGTACGAGTAAGGTAAAGTAAAATAAACCATTGAAAAGTAAAATTCAGAGATGAGATAACAAAGACAAATGACAATTATTTTCAGCAAGCCCTAATGCGCCAAAGCCACGGTGTCAAAACTAGCATGCAAGGACTAGCTAAAAGGAACGACATTGAATAAGAGAACTGAATTGCAACTGAAAAGGAAAAAAAAGAAAGGAAACAAGGTAAGGTAATGCAACATACTATAAAACAACAGTAATTACCCATACTGATGACATGACTATTAAATTTAAATTACAGAAACAGCCCACCATCATGGAAGAGCACATTATGACCAGAGAAAGACGTCATGAATAAGCTGGATTAAAGGAAATCAAAGGAACACCAAAACATTAATGAATATCAGGATGCACAGGGAAATCAAGAACAAATCAAGAAGCGATAATGAAACAAATGTATAACAGCGATAACGCAACCTAATAAATTAGAGTAATAATAAATATATTAAATACAATATAAAATAAAGAATAACCATGGAAGCAAATCATAAATATATTAATACTAATACAATCTACAGAACTTTGTACCATCGTGTGTTAAATAAACTAAATCATAACAGTTACTTTAGTTCAATTTTATTCAGGACGAATGAACAGTGACAGAGCGAAGGTAGTAAATCAACATAGTATGATAATGTAATAATGTAATGTTCCGCAATATAACGTAGTGTCACGTAATATAATGTAAAACAGAAGGTATTATACTAAAGTAAAATACAAAATACAATACAAGAAGTGGTGTTTAAATGAAATAATATAGTACAATCGTACAGATTATTAGCTACAATATTCCATCTCTTAACCAGAATAGCCTACAAGTTAAATCATAAATTATAAACTACAAATTATAAATTATAAATCATAAACCGTAAATAATTGTGGACACCGCTTGTCAGCACAAAGGAAAGAAATTAGAGTAAAATAAATTAAACCCTTTGACTATTAATCAGATAAACAATGAGCAAAGAACGAATGAATGACTGAATAAATAAATAGTAATGAGTAAATAATAAGTGAATAACGAAAGATTGAATATATGACTGCGAGCACAACTATAGAAATTAAGAAACTGGGAAATGAGGAACCGAGAAATTGAGTAAATAAAGAAATAAGAAAAAGCGAAGAGGAAGTGAAAATGAAAATGGGAAAGTGTACTGCAAGCCGTAAAGTGTAATGTGCAAGCAAAATAACCAGCACAATACACTGTGATATAAAAGAAAAGAAAATAAAGAATGAATGATACCGTGAAGGTATAGCATAGATACAGTGAAGTGAATTTCAAAATAATATAACCATAGATAACATAAACCATAGAATAGACACCTTCAAAGATGTCGGGTAACAGAATATACATAACCTTAACCCTAACCCCTAATGTGTCAAAACAAGGATTGTCAACAGAAAGCAAGAAGAGTGTAAGAAGACTCGTTAAGAATGGGAACAAGAACAAGATTACCTACTAAAAAGCCTGATAGTCAACTCAGAAAAAGGAAACAAGCAAGGTAAGATAATAATTGTAACAACGCACCATAAAATAAACAGGAATAGCACAACTTAATAACATGCACATTAATTCCCACAGGAAAAGCACACTGTCACCCTATTATGACAGAACTATAAAA
This sequence comes from Osmia bicornis bicornis, assembly GCF_907164935.1. Taxonomy (NCBI): domain Eukaryota; kingdom Metazoa; phylum Arthropoda; class Insecta; order Hymenoptera; family Megachilidae; genus Osmia; species Osmia bicornis. The sequence continues at coordinate 476,368 of NW_025791318.1, forward strand.
TACCAATACCTGAGAGAGACATCATGAATTAATTGAATTAACGAATATCAAAAAAGAATCAGAATATCCAAGGATATAACAGGTGACAACCAAGGAAACGACAGTAAAATAAATAAATAGTGATAAACAGTGATAACGCGGCACAAATAACTAAATATAAAATATAAGTATATTGAATATAGAATAACCGCATCAAAGCAAACCATAAATATATTAATTTAATCTACAACACTTTGTACCACCATAAATATAAAATTAAACTAAATCATAACAGTAACTTTAATTCAGTTAATACAGAATGAATGAACAATAACGGAGTGAAAGAATGAACGAATTATCAGTGAAGTTATTAATAAAGAAATTAAAGAGAATGAAGTGAATAGGAAGCGTAAAGTATAAAGTGAAAGCCACGACCAGCATAATGTAATAATATAGGGTAAAGCAACACAGTGTAATATAATGCAATGTAATATAATAATGTAAAACAAATGATATATAATAAAATAAAGTAGAATATAAAATACAAGAAGTGGACTCAAAATATAACCGTAAAGCTTATTAACTAAATACTCTATTTCTTTACCAAGTAAATTATATGTTAAATGGTAAATGGTGGATGATAAGTGATCGTGTCAATGCAAATGTACATAGAACCAATTATTTCATGACATTTCAAAATAAGGAAATAAACAACATGTAAATAAATCAAATCAAATGTAAACTGTGTAATTCAGTTAAACACTATGCTACTGCATAGTGTAAGAATAAATCAATCAATCAATCAATAAGTAAAGTATTTTAAACTAATATTTAAAGTGGTGAAATTAAACAGAACCCGCGCAGCATGAAAGCATTTGAATAGACAAAACCACTCATCATCACAGAAGAATAGCAAAATTAATTAAGATAAATCAAATCAAATCACCAACCTCAACTGATCAGAATAAATAATGAATGAATAACGAATAATGAATAATGAATAAGTGAATGAATGAATAAATGAATAAATCAAGGAAGAGAGAAACAACAGAATACCAGCAAGTACGAGTAAGGTAAAGTAAAATAAACCATTGAAAAGTAAAATTCAGAGATGAGATAACAAAGACAAATGACAATTATTTTAAGCAAACCCTAATGTGCCAGAGCCACGGTGTCAAAACTAGCATGCAAGGACTAGTTAAAAGGAACGACATTGAATAAGAGAACTGAATTGCAACTGAAAAGGAAAAGAAAAGAAAGGAACAAGGTAAGGTAATGCAACATACTATAAAACAACAGAAATTACCCATACTGGTGACATGACTATTAAATTTAAATTACAGAAACAGCCCACCATCATGGAAGAGCAACATTATGACCAGAGAGAGACATCATGAATAAATTGAATTAACTAATATCAAAAGAACATCAAAACGTCAACGAATATCAAGGATGCACAGGAAAATCAAGAACCAAATCAAGAGGCGATAATGAAATAAAATAAATATCAATAACAGCGATAACGTGTCATAATAAACTAGAATATATAAATATAAATATACTAAAATATAAAATATAGAATAAAGAATAACCGTATGGAAACAAATCATAAATATATTAATACAATCTACAGAACTTTGTACAATCAAGAGTTAAATAAACTAAATCATAATAATTATTTTAATCATAATAATTACTTTAATTCAATTCAATTCAGTTCAGAATGAATGACAGTGATAGAATGAAAAGAATGAACAACTGAACAATAGAGTAATCAATTAAAGATACTAATGAACGAGTTAAATAAGGTAAATAGTTATAAGTCATAAAGTATAAAAGTGAAGGTAGTAACCAACATAATGTAAATAGTGTAATACTGTAATGTCACGTAATATAATGTAAAACATAATGAATTATACTAAAATAGAATACAAAATAAAATACAAGAAGTGAATAAAATATAATACAACCGTACAGATTATTAGCTACAATACTTTATTTCTTTCCCAAAATAGCCCATAAGTTAAATTATAAATTATAAATGGCAAAACGATAAACGATGAATGATTATGTCAATGCAAATGCAAATAGAACTTACTGTTAAATGTTGTATCAAAATAAACTAACTGAAACGACAATAATCAAATCAAATATAAAGTACGCAGTTCAATAAACACTGCACCAGTATATAGACTGAATAAATAATTAAATAAATGAGTAAATAATAAGGATACTTAAATAACAAGGTTATAATAAAACCACGCACAATCAAAGCATTTGAATTGACAAAACCACCCATCATCACAGAGAGAGCAAAACCAAAGTAAAACCAAAGTAAAATAAATGTAAAATAAATCATATTCATTAACTTTAATTGATCAGAATGAATGAGTGAATGAATAATGAATGAATGAATATATGGAACCATTAAGAAAGTAAGATTAAGAAAGCTAAAGGTTAAGAAAAATAAAGAAGGTAAGGCGTGAGTGAAAACAAGAAGCAGGAATGTATCAGAACGAATGAACAATGATAGAATGGAAGAATGAACGACTGAACAGTGAAGTAATCAATTAAAGATATCAAAGAAGAATGAGGTAAATTATAGAGTAAATAATAAGGCATAAAATATAAAGTGAAGACCGTAACCAATATAATGTAAATAATGTAATGAATGTAAAGTAATGTAATGTAATATACTGTAAAACAAATGAAATATACTAAATAGAATACAAAATACAAGAAATGAATTCAATAAAATATAACCGTAAAGATTATTAACTACAACACTCTATTTCCTCAGCAAGATAGATTATAAGTTAAATTATAAATATAGACTGGAATACATAAATATATAAGTAAATAAATAATAAGGATACTTAAATTATAAGATTATAACAAACCGCGCACAATCAATCAACACATTTGGATGGACAAAACAACCCGTCATCATAAAGAAAGCAAAACTAAGATAGAATAAAATAAAATAAATAAAATAAATCATATTCACTAACTAACTTTAATTGACCACAATGACTGAGTGAATGAATGAATGAATGAATGGAACGATTAAAGAAATTGAAGATTAAGGAAAGGAAAGAAGGTGAATGAATGAAAGCAAGCAAGAAAGCTAATGTAATACAATATTATAAGTAAAGGAAGGAAGGAATGAACACCCACCACCCACCAATAAACCACAACAAAACAAACTACACCAAGAGCACAAAAGCAATCAATCACTCATCACACGACACCATTAAAACAAGCATACTAAAGCTGAAATAAAACTAAACCAAACTGAAACTAAAAGAAAACAGTTAATAACACAACCCGGATTGTCCAATTCATTCATTTAAGCATATTACACTGCTGCATCGTTACAAATATAAAATGAAATGAAAATAAAGAAAATGAAAATGAAATATGACAAAAATGAAATGATAATGAGAAGAAACTTGAACTAATCAACGAAACAGCAGTGCAAGTCACGTAAACCATAAACACCAACCTAACCTAACCTAACCTAACCTAACCTAACCCAACCTAACCTAACCTAACCTAACCTAACCTAACCTAACCTAACCTAACCTAACCTAACCTAACCTTTTTTTTTTTTTTTTTTTTTTTTTTTTTTTTTTTTATTAACGAGGTGGGAAAAATGCATTACGCAGACCGGGCTAGTTGGCATGTGCCCGATACTGTGGGGCTCCTACCCACTAGAGTAGTTTACCCACTAAAAAACCCACCTCGATTTCGCCAATCAGGGCGCCTCGTCGCGAAGAAACCACGCCCCCGGAACCGCTTGTGAGCATTACATCGGGGGCGGGACGACTTAACCGGCACCAACGAAAACCCACGGAGCTTCCACGAAATGTGGACTCCCGAACTAACATCACAACTCAAATTTGGTATGACTTTGACAGCCAACGTAGAAACTAGGTACCATAATAAAAAGAAAAAGAATAAAATATTAATATAATAAAATAAAATATAGTCAACACCGTAACATAAAATAGGGCTAGCCTAGTCACTTCTGTAAAATCAACAATAACGGTCAATAAAACTACATAAAACGTCTTTAAGTCTCTAAGTCATCAAACTTAGATACCGCCAACCACTGGGTTTCTTTCCCTTTAACACCTAGCCCATAACCAATGGGCCGAGTACCCAATCAGTATATGCACGCCGGACGACCTGGAATTCTGGTCGATAAATAAATAAATACATAGTCAACAAACACATAAATAGTCCATCAATAAATAAATAAATAATCAGACAGGTCACCCGTATACACATATTAAGAGGCACGTACCTAACCACGAGTGAGGAATTCACAGAAACACTAGGACAATTAAATTATCAATAAATAAACACGTAGATAATAATCGAGGACGTCATGAATAGTTAATAAATAAACAAATAAATAAAACCATATAAGTATGTGCATAGTATCCACCTATACCATTCATTCACAAACTTTCCCCTCTCTTTCTTTTCCTTCTTCTTCTTATTGTCCCGTCTTTCTCCTTCTCTCTCTCGTAGTTTTCTTTATCTTTCAACGTCTTACTTATGTACTCTATTAAGGCGGACCTCGTTTTTTCCTCTTTTAGCACGTTCATAAAGTTCTCTTTAGTTAACCGCGAGTGAATACTACTGCTAAGCTTCGCCCTGTCACTATTCCACCTGCTGCACTCAAACAAGAAATGCTCAGGATTATCCACTTTCCCTGGGCAGAACCAGCACATGTCATCGTCTTTTTTCTTTATTTTCTTCAGGAAACTACTGAAGCACCCGTGACCTGATAGTACTTGCGTCAGGTGGAAATTTAAGATTCCCGGCCCCCAGGAGACCCATTCTTTAACATCGGGTATAAGGCAGTGAGTCCATCTTCCCTTTATGGATTCATCCCATCTCCTCTGCCATTCCTCCATCGTAGTTTTCGTCTCTCTCTCCTTTAGCCCTTCCCCTGTGGCGGTTCCCCCTTCGCGGTCTACCTCTTTCTTATCGTAGATCCTCTGCCTTTCTCTGATGATAAGATCTATCGGTACCTGGCCCGTAAGGACACACAAGGCGTCATCCGAGACCGTCCCGTATGCCCTGGCCACTCGTATCAGCGCCGTGCGCTGGGTACTACCTAGCCTCCATAGGTTTCCCTTATTTTCGAGGCCCGTAGCCCATATAGGAGCCGCATATAACATCACCGACTCTACCACCTTGTAATACAATTTCCTGGCCAGGTTTCCAGCCCCATATAGGTTAGGCGTAAGCAGGGCCAGCCTGTTAGCATACTGCAACGCCCTATCACTCACCGTACTGATGTGCTTCTTATACATCCTGTTCTCTTCCAGGATCACTCCGAGGTACCTGGCTTCCTTCCGCGTCGTGATCATGGATTCCCCACAATTGATCCTCAGGCCAGTCACCTTCCTGCCAGTGAGGAGGATAGCCTCTGTTTTGTGGTGGGCGAGTCCAAGTCCCTCCATCTCGTACCACCTACCCATGTCTGTGATCGTACTCTCGGCCTTCTTCACCATACTCTCTAGATTCTCATCGACAATTAATATTCCTATATCATCTGCGTACCCAACCAGGTACACATCTACTTCCATTACGGTCCTCAGGAGGTCATCGTACACGATGTTCCAGAGCAAAGGACCGATCACCGACCCCTGAGGGACCCCACCGAACACCTGGTACCTATGCTCAGCTTCTGTACCTTGGTAGACAATCCACCTATCAGAAAGGTAGCTGCGCAGAAAATCCACTACCTTTTTTGGGAAGCCCCTCTGCTCCATGCGTCTGATGATACTATTCCACCTGACGGTGTTAAACGCGTTCTTAACGTCTAACATCACCATCAGGCAGTGCCGGCCATCTTTTCTCGCCCTTTCCCAGTGCCGCGTCACTAGTCTCATAGCATCCATTGTCGATCTGCCCTTCCTAAATCCAAACTGGTTTGGGGCCAGATCGTTTTCCTGGAGTGCTTGCACAATTCTCACCTTGATAGTGTGCTCCAGTATTTTGCCGATGCAGGATATTATAGACAAAGGCCTATAGGCTCTTTCGGCTTTCGAGTTCTTCTTGCCTTTCGGCAATAGAACCAGCCGACCAATCTTCCAGGCAGTTGGCCAGTATCCTCTATTAAAGCAGACATTAAAGATATGTGCCAGCCATTTCGAGGCCTTTATGCCCATTTCTTTTGCTATAGCGGACGTCACTCCATCTGGGCCAGGGGCCTTTCTCGCCGACATCTTCCGCGCAATCTTCTGTACCTCCTCCTGAGTTATCTTTCCGGTCCCAGGTAGGTAAGTTATTTCTGTATCTATGTCTGCGTTGTCCTCCTTCCCTTCATTTTCTTCTTCTACTCCTTCTTTCACTTTCTCTTTGTCTTGGTCTCTGTCGTTTTTTCTTTCTTTTTCGGGTGCGTCCTCTGGTAGTGGTTTGGTGATGAACAAATTCTCAACCACCTCAGTCACTTCATCTGCATTGAGGACATCCGGTTTCGCAATGTTCCCTTTAACCTTTTTCATAATATTTTTATAGGGTCTACCCCAGATGTCCGCGTCTACTTCGCACAGGAGCTTGGCCCAGCTCTCTTTTTTCGCCAGTTTGATTTCTTTATTCAGCTCCCACTTACACCTCCTATATTCCTCGTGGGACTTCTCCATGGCTTCCTGCATGTTCCTCGCCTTGTCCCTCGTGTATTTCCGCCTGGCTTTATTCGCAGCTGTTCTCTTCGCCGCAATGCCCTCATTCCACCAAGGTACCGGTGTTCTATTGTCCTGATCTTTCCCCACATACCTGGTGTACCTATTGACCAGTTTACCTACGTCCTCGATAAACTTGTCGACCTCGTACGTCGTGCTCGTCCTTGCCCTCTTACTGTAGTTCTCGTCCCCATATCTTTTCAGAAAGGCACCCATAAACTTTTCCTCATCTAACTTTCCTTTTTTCATGTCAAACGGCGAAGCAGCGTCTGTCTCCCCGAGCTCAACCCCGTAAGAATGAAATAGGTACTTGTGATCTGACGCTGACAGATCATCCAGAACCACCGATGTCCTTAGCATGGCCAGCACCTTACTATCGCAGAACATAATGTCCACCTTCGAACCGCTGCCCCGTTCGCAGGTGATACCCCCTTCCGTGACGATAGGATGGAGGTCCACCGAGCCGCTGAATTGGTACAGTAATTTCCCCCTACTACACCACTTTTTGGATCCCCATAACGGCGACTTTGAGTTAAAGTCCCCTAATACGATAACGCCCTGCTTATTGCCAAGCGCTTTAATCGCGGAAGTCAGCGAGTACAATAGTGATTCATATTCCTGCATCGAGTTATTCGGTGACGCATAAACGCTTACTATATAATAGTCATTGTATTTAATAATGACGAATCCATCATCCCTCGTAATCAGTGATAGTTCTTTACAGCTTGCACCACCCCTGTTAGTCACACAGATCGCGGCCCGGCCAGACATATCCGCGAACCAGTTGTCGGGAACACAATAGGGTTCCGCCACTATTACCACGTCTGCAAGATATTTGTTCGACGTGACCGTTATTAAATCGTGGGCTGTCCTGCAATGGTTCGCATTTATTTGTAATAGCCTAATTTTGCCCTCTTTCCTTTTTAATTGCCTCCTTATATTTGCTGCACCTCATAGAAGCCGCTACGTGCCTAACGCTGTTCTCTGGAAGACCATCCGCCACGCAGAGTCTGCACCTCGGCTCTTTTTCGCAGTCCTTCATCTGGTGGCCTACATCTCCACACTTTCTGCAGTAGCTTGTGCCTTCCTTACCTCCCCTACAGCTACTCGCCACGTGCCCAAAATCGTGGCATCGGTAACACCTGAGTAGTCGAGGGACTTCCCTTACTGTTGCTATAGTCCATCCAATCTTCATTCTGCCTCTCCTGGCCAGTTTACTCATGTCAATTGCTGGTCCTTCAACAACCGCAATTTTGTTCTGTCTTGGATCCGTTCTCAGGACTTTGATCCTTGATCCTACCGCCTCGTGGCCCAACTCCTTCTTTATTGAATCGAGGATTTCTGCTCTCTCTGCAAGAGGATCTATCCCCTTTATCTCCACATCAATCTTTTGCTGGAGACTCGCCACCTCCACTTCTTGCCCCAATTTCCCGTCCAATGTCCTTTTAAACACCTCCAGATCTGTTCCTGGGGTAAATTCGATCAGGAGGTTTCCTGCACGCGTTTGTTTCACGGCTTTAACACCTACCGGGGCCGTGCCAGCCGCGTTCTTGACTCTCTTGAGTACATCTGCAAAGGAAACCTCTTTTCCAAACCGCACGGCAATTGCCAGGGGTTTGTTAGGCCTTCTGGGCGTCCCTTTCTTACCCACATTCACTCCAGGTGCCTTATCCACATCACTCACGGCCCTCCCATCATCCTTATTGGCTCTCTTATTGGTGCCTCTCTTTTTCCTTTTTGGGTTCACCGTTACCCATTCTTCCTCTGCGGGCTGGCTCGTCTTTACCCCTCCGGCGGGCCCTATTTCCCTCTTCTTCCTTCTCAATACATCCTCCGGGGTCCCTTCCACATCCCCCGTAAACCTCGTCTTTTTACCTGCGTTCTCGGTGGGCGGTGAGATTTCCTTCCTCTTTTGCCTTATGACAGGCAGGGGGGGGGAAGTCCGTCTCCCCCTCGTCTATTGTCTGCGTCCCCATGTTCTTAACACTCTTTTTATTTTTTTCTTTTGCAGGTTCCTGTTCACCCCGGTCAGTCCCAGTGGTTGCCGTTATATGTTGTGAAGCCACCGTCTCCCCGGTAAGTATATAATCCATCTCGCTGTTCCTCCCATCCTTCATCTCTGCCTGTGCTCCACTGAGTCCGTCAAACACATCCTCTACTTCCTCAAGGCAGCACCCAAGTGAGATATATGTTTCCCTCAGCACAGGGTCCACGTCCTTGTTTCCAAGGATCAAGTCCCCGAGCACCACATTATGTCCTTTAATGGTTTCCAATATCTTTTTAATTGCCCTTAGACTGAACTCCATTTTCTCTTCAATCGTTAGTCGCCAGGATCTCCGCTCTCCGTTCCCGTCCTTCTCCGATCGGGATATATCCGGAGCCTGGTTTACATCCATTTCATCTGCCTCGTCTCCCGTTAGGTCGACTGAGTCCATTCGCCCGAAAGGGTTTTCTACTCCCCTGGCGATTCCCACTCCTGGGGGTGTCCTCTTGACCTTAGGTCTCTTAGAGAACACCTCTTCTATTCTCAGGTGCGTAGCCTGCTCCCTCATTCCTTCCTCGCCAGTCGCTTTTACTGACGCAGAGGCCTGGCGGTCTGCCACCTGCGTTGAGCAGTCGTTGGATGACGACTCGGGGGGGCCTGCACATACACCACCCACCGAGCCGGTACTGGGGTCACCGAGCCCCCCTGCACCGTACTTGGTTTTTCTTCTTAAATTCGTGCGTTCCATTGTAGTAAATAAATTTTGAATTCGTCCAGGAGATTGCCAAGTCGTCAACGCCAGTCCAATCCTGTATTAGTGTTTGGTCCGCGGGAGCTATTTTATTTCGCTCCTGCCCTCCATGCACTCCAAAAAGTGCATGGCGAGCATTCCCCTATCCGCCACCTGGGGACGCGCCACGTCGGGGTACCACCTCCCCGCCTACCTGGACAACCAGGTAGGTCCGTGGAACCTAACCTAACCTAACCTAACCTAACCTAACCTAACCTAACCTAACCTAACCTAACCTAACCTAACCTAACCTAACCTAACCTAACCTAACCTAACCTAACCTAACCTAACCTAACCTAACCTAACCCTAACCTAACCTAACCTAACCTAACCTAACCTAACCTAACCTAACCCTAACCTTTTTTTTTTTTTTTTTTTTTTTTTTTTTTTTTGTTTGCGGGGAGGGGGAAAATGCATTAGGCACACCGAGTGATTTCCACCCCGGTAGTGTGGGACTCTCGACCTAGTGTCGCCTACCCACTAAAAACCCCCTCCTCGACTTACCTGTGTATATGTATTTGTGACCAGGAGAGGTCGGAACCGCGTTCTCGCATTACTTCGGCCCCCCTGTTCAGTCACCCTTCTTTTATTTTTCATGTACGTCTCAACTAAGTAATATCTTGTTCTTCTTATTCCTTAGTCGGTATTTACTATTGTATTTGTTCTACTGTACCGGCAGTACTTTCCCGTCCTGGCATTCTATTTTTTTTTTTTTTGTGCCATCTTCATGATGACAGGGTTAGCCTCATGTTATTTCATGCTACATCCTGTCCCCTCTATACTTTGGTATTAGTATTTACACTACTCTTCGCCAGTAACATCTCTTCCTTTTCATTTTATATCATTCATTTCACCTAGTTTGTTGGTTGTTACGTAGTGTTTGTACTAAGAGGTATTTAATAAGAGCAATTTCTTGTATCACTTATGAGATCCTTGAACCCCTGACCACCATACGACGAGTGGGGGGGGGGGGGATGCGGCCTTTCATTTACCAGGCTTCCCTAGTCTATAACTGTTTTAACCCTTTCCGATTTTTATTACAAGGTACTCCATTATCTCTACTATTCTCCGTATTTCTCTGAGCTTTGTTTTATTCCTATGTATATAGTTTGTTACTAATCACTGGTTTGTCACATCTTGTGTTTCTATGTTCCCAGATTATTTCATTTGTCCGGCCTAGCTTACCCTCTCATATTTTACCTATGTTCCACTGATATCCCTAGTTTACTTAACCTTCCTATTGAGTTTCCTCACTATGTATTTTGTGCTCATAGTTAGATTCTATTTTCGCAGTCGGTTATATTATATATTATATTCTTTTATTTATACAAATGAATATTGTGGATCTTTCTTTATCTTTGTCTTTGTCCTTGCTTAACTCTATATGCTTTACCATTTATTTCCTATTCTACACAATTTTACAGTTTCACCTAATTACACATCTTATTTTGTACTCTTGTTCTAGGTTATGGATTTACAAGATCGCCTCTCATCTCTGTGTATATTTCAACACCGATTTTCTGTGTCATTCTCCTACTACTACTCCTATTACAAGCACAATGGGTAGCAGCGTATTAAGATAAGTACCCGTATTTCTGTTATCTGCATACTTTTCTGTCTGCTTGGCTAACCCTTTCTTGTATATATATATAATATTTTCTTTGCTATTTAAGTATTTTCTAAAATAACCCTTTCCTATCCTGGATTTTAGTGCTTTCTAGGCTATGGTTAACACTGGCTACTTCCAGGTAAGTTGTTTTTCCTATTTTATTCTATTATATATTATACCTTTTAATACCTTCTCGTTTACCCTGTTTCAACTATAATCCTTCCGTTCATTGATGCAGTTACACCGGGATACTTGTGTTATTTCATTCTTTACTTTTCAGCCGTCTTATGGACTGCTTATGTTCCTGCCAAGATACCAGTGTCCGGCTACGCGGGACATGCTCATGGTTAATGTGCTGCTATTTTTGTTACTGTTATTTGGTTTCTCAACATTTTCTAGTAAGTATTTATTTATTTCTTTTTTTGCTTTTTCTTATCTCCTATCTTCTTTAGTTTTATATTTTCGTATTTTCCTATTCTACTCTAAGCGTTATCTGTTTTATGCTGCAGGATAGTTCATGTTCTACATTTACTGTCATTATTTCTTTTATTAAAACTTATTTCAAGATTCTCTGTCTGATTTTAAACTATTCCATTGGTCAATTTTTTAAAATATATATTTGACGTCTCACTGTACGTTTCTTTTCTGTAAAATTCTAGAGGTTATTCGTTAAAAATTTTTTCTTTTCTTCTTTTTTCTCTCTCTCAGATTTAGGTCCATTGTTAAAAATCTTTTGTTTTTTCAGTAGAACATGTTTCTAATCCTTTGTTACATTAGGATTTCCTATTTTTCTGACTTCTGTTTGTACATCCTTACTTGGTGAAAATGCATTATTACTAGTCTTTTCTTTCTATTTAATATGTTCATTTTTTGCTTTTCTTTCCTTAATTCCTCTTTTCTTTCCTAGACTTCTTGTGTCTTTCTTCTTTCTCAGTTCTTCCCTGTTTTCCTTTTCATATTTACATTTATCTTTCATTGTCATAATTATAAAATCTCTTACTGTTACATTTTTTTGCTTATCTTTCAACAAAGTCCTCAGGTTCTGTTCTTTCCACCTTATAGGATATATATTCCGTTCCAGGTCTCTTCTCTCTTGTGCCCATCTTGTACAATGGAACAGCGTATGGACTACCTCATCTACCTCTTCGTTACAAAACCAGCAACTGCTATTTTCTTCCTTCTTAATTTTATGCAGGTATGTTCCAAAGCATCCATGGCCCGTTAGCACTTGCATTGTGAAGTGGTCCATAATTGGGGCCCCTTCTTTCACCCATTCCTCTATATTAGGAATAATGCTGTATAGCCATCTTCCTTTTGTACTCAGGTCCCATTCTTTTTGCCATTTTTCGTTCATCAGTTTTGTTTCCTCTTTCTTGATATCTTTTATTTTTTCCTTTTTTTCTTTTCCTTCCAGTTCATTTAATTCTTTTTTGCTCCTTTCAAAGATCCGGGCTCTTCTATCGGCCTCTAGATCCCATGGTGGTACTCCGGCTATCACGCAAAGGACTTCGGTTGATACTGTATTGTACGCTCTCAGTACTCGCCCTAAAGCTATCCTTTGTACGCTGCGTATTTCGCTGACATTTATCTTGTACTGTACAGCTCTTCCCCATATTGGAGCGGCGTACATTACGACAGACTCCGCCACCCTGTAATATAGGATCCTGGCTTTCGTACCGGCTCCTCTTATATTGGATTGTAGCATCCCCAGACATATCGCATACTTCAGCGCTCTATCCATGGTGTTCTTGATGTGTTCTTTGAACACCTGGTTCGTTTCGAAAATTACCCCTAGGTATTTAGCTTTTTCACTAATTTTTATCTCTTCTTCGTTTATTTTGACAGGGATGCCCTCTACGCATTTTCTTCCAGTAAGCAGAATTGACTCTGACTTCTGGGGTGCTAATTCTAGGCCTTCTCCCTGGAACCAGGTTAGTATATCCTTCATTACTTCATTTGCTATTATTTTGATGGTCTCGAGGTCTTTTTCTATGATGATAATACCCACATCATCGGCGAAGGCAATAAGATATACATCTCTTCTTATTGTCTTTTTAAGGAGCCCATCGTACACCAAGTTCCACATGAACGGTCCGATCACCGATCCCTGTGGAACTCCTCCAAACACTTGGATTCTATCGGTGCCATCCGAGGTATTTACTATAAGCCATCTATTTGTTAGGTATGATCGGATGAGTCCCACCATTTGCGGATTGAAGTTTTTCTTACGCATTGCTTCAATTATACTTCGCCACCTTAGGGTATTGAAGGCATTTTTAACGTCTAGCAATATTAGCAGACAGTGTCTGCCTTCCCTCTTAGCTCCATCCCATAGTCCCATAACTGTGTCCATTGCGTGGACAGTGCTCCTCCCCTTCCTAAACCCATATTGGTTCTCTGACAGGCCATCCTTGTCTAGTTCCTCCAATAATTTGTCTTTTATGACGTGTTCAAAAATTTTTGCCATATTAGACGCTATGCAAAGCGGCCTGTAGTCAGACGGGTTTATCTTCTCCCCTCTTATACTATTTACTATTTTCTTTTTCCCCTTCGGAAGTAAGACGAGTCTTGTTTCCTTCCATTGGTCCGGCCAGTACCCTATCTTCAGACAGCTATTAAAGATTTGTTGAAGCCATCGTGCAGCATTAATACCTATTACTCTTGCAGCCAGTGCTGGAATGCCATCCGGCCCTGGTGCTTTCTTTATCATAATTCTTTTTCCCGCCCTAATTACATCATCCGTAGATATTTCTAAGTCCTCCATGTTATTTTGTGATTTATATTCCTGTTCCTTCATCACATTATTCCCCTCATGCCCCGCGTCTGCCATACCTTCCTCTATCCCAGATTGTTTCATTATGAACAACCCTTTTATCACTTCTCTAGTTTGTTCTAAGTTCAGTACCACTGGCGGAGGTTCCGGTTTTATTTGCCTTATCACCGCCTTGTATGGTTTGCCCCAAATATCCCGATCCACTGAATCAATGAACTTTTCCCAAACCTCTTTTTTCGCCCTACCAATTTCTCGTTTCAGCGACTTCTTGGCTTCTTTATATTTTTCCTCTACTCTCTTTATCGCCTCAACATTCCCCTTCTTTCTACTTCTAGTTAATTTTCTCCTATTTTTATTTGTTATTTTCCTTAGATTCGCGATTTCCTCATTCCACCAGTAGACCGGTTTCCTATTTATCGATTTCCCTCTATTTTTCCTACTACTATTGCACAAATCCTCTAGTTCCCTTACGAATTTCTTAATATCATTAATATTTATTTGTTCATTAAACCCCTCCTCTACCTTTCCTTGGTATTTTTCCTGGAACTTTTTTATCAATAGTTTCGCATCTATGTCTTTCTTAATTTCTTTCTTTTTCTTTGTTTCAGGCCTGGTCGTTTGGAGGTCAACCCTATGCCAGACATATTGGTGGTCCGAACCTGTATATGTACCTAGGACCCTACTTTCCCTCATTTTATCCTCTAAATTCGTGCTAATAATTATAATGTCTATTTTCGACCCATTTCCCCTCGTGCATGTATTTCCACCTTCAGTAATAACTGGTATTAGTTCCGCATTTATGATCTCCCTAATTACTTTCTTCCCTCTAGGGTTCCAGGCGTTTCCTCCCCATAGTGGTGACTTAGCGTTCAGGTCCCCTGCCCACAAGACACCCGCCCATTTTTTTGCTATAATTATATCTCTAACCTCTTTCAGTCTATCGTCCAGTTCCTCATTGTCTATGTTCGGTGAGATATAATTACTAATAATCAGGTACTCATTATAATTTATCGCGACCAGCCCTTTACCTTGTTTTACTAGATTAAGTTTGGTAGCCTTCCTAATTCCTAGATCTGTTATCCAGATCGCCGCATCCCCCTTTGTATCCCCATACCAGTAATTCATGCTCCTGTTTTGTTCTGATATTATCACTATGTCCGCTCCAGTATCCTGGACCGTTTTTTCCAGCAGAGCCTGTGCAGCCTTGCATTTATTCAGGTTTATTTGGAGTATTTTCATCACGAATTTTGTTTAATCCTTTTACTCCCTTTAACCGCGTCCTTGTAAACCGTACATCTTATCGAGCCGGCAATATGCATTACCGAATTTCCCGTTAAACCTTTTGCAATGCATAATCTGCACTGCGATTTTTCCGCATTACATTCTGCCATGTTATGTCCCTCCTTTCCACATCTCCTGCATAACATTTTTTCACCCTGTATTACAGCACATCGCGCTGCCACATGCCCTATATTATGGCACTTATAACATCTAATGATATCGGGCATGTGTCTTACTCTGCAATTTACCCACCCGATTCTGATCTTATTTTCCTTAATTTTTTCCTGCAGGTCTATTGGCCCCTCGATTATCCCTACCTGTGTACCCATGTACGCTTTACGTAGGGATTTGCAGAATATATCTTCCGCTCTTATGCCCGTATCTCTTACTAAGGCACCAATAATTTCCTCCGCCTCGGCGGACGGATCTATATCTAGTATTTCTATTTTTGTTTTCGGTATCAGTCTTCTCACTTCCGCTCCGGCTCCTAGTGCCTGTATTGCTTGGTCTCTAAACACTGAGCTGTCCGTTTTCTCATTAAATTCTACAAGTAGGTCTCCGGTTCTTGTTTCCCTTATTCGTTTTACTCCCTCAATGTCATTACCCATCTTGTTTTTGAGGGACTTTGTAACTTCCGCGTATGTGTTACCTTTTCCAACCTTGATTGTTATAGCCTCTCCTCTTTTTGGTGGAGGTTTGGTGCTTCTTTGATTTAGTTTCCTATCGTCCTCTCCTGTCTCTGTTTCTTCCCTACTTAGCTTCTCTTTTTTATCCGTTCTTTTCCTTCTTCTGTTTATCATACTCCAATCCGAGTCTGACGATGCCTCATCGTTTGCTTCCCTGATAATTTGAACGCTTCTTATCATGGGTCCTAATCTATTACTTACTGCATTTGTCTTGCTCTTCTTTTTACTTATTTCTGGTTCTGGTGGTGTTACATTCTTTCTTTTGTTTAAATTTTCGTTATTTCCTTCCCCATAACTCTTTGGTTTACTTCTATCTATACTTGTATTTTCTATTTGTTGCTTATATATTTCCTCTATTCGTCTGGTTCTTTCTATTTCCTCACATTTTTCCTTCTGATATGCTTTTGCTGCTGCCCGAGCCAGCTCCTTCGCTTGCGCTAGCTCTTTACCCATGTCTACGCTGATGTGTTTCATGTCTGGATTGACATTTTTGACCCTCTGTAAATAACAGCTAACCGTTTCGTTTCTTCTTTGTAGCATCTCGATAATTTGGCAAATTGCCGTGAGCGACAGACCCACCCCTCCTGTAGTTTCTTCGTATTTTATTTCAGTTTCTTCTTTTGTCTGTTTATGGTCTTTTATCACTGCTGTTTGTGACCCTTTACTCCGGTCACTTGCGTCCGTGAATACATTTTCGTTTTCATCTTCCTCATCCCCCGTGAGATCTACGTTTGCCATTGCTATTTCATCGTTATACCTTACCGGGCTTCTCGATAATGTCCTCGCCGGTCTAAATGCTGTCATCAGTTCCCTGACTGGTTTTGGGTTTAGCACCATCCTAGTTTCTTCTACAGTTAATCTATTTCCAGTGTCTCCCATTATTTTCCTCTGTGTCATTTCCTTTTTTATTTGTTCATCTTTTTTCCCATTCTTGTCCTTTTCCGTGCCATTTGTCGTATCCATAGATTCCAGTCCTGTTTGTTTTTTATGGTTTGTTTTTAGGTTTAAATTATTCATGTTTGGTCCCACGATTGTGGTCGGAATTTATGTCCGCCTGCACAGAGCCGCCTTGTACAGGTAAGCCTAAATTACTCGGGGGGGGCAGCAGGTACCCCCGAGGGACCGTTCATGGCTACACAATTTTGGTCCCTGTAGCCACGAGCTTCTCGGCACGGTGCCTCACACCTTCGGCTGGGACCCCTTACGGGAAGGAGAGTTCGGTGCCTGGATCGTTGATATATATGTTAGATGTATTACTATTTATATTTATATATTTATATTTATATTTATATTTTTGGTATCTGTTATACATATCTTAATTTTTGAGCATTGTAAAGACTTGTGTTTCATCGTAATAAATTTCTATATATCTTTGGTTTTCTCCTAAGTCTCTATGTGTTCTTTGATTATTTCTGTTATCATTTAGTTGGTCGTACTTTTGCCCATCCCTTTTTGATTTGGATCTTTATTGTTGATTATATTGCCTGCTTCGTTCTTTCCATCCGTTCATGTAATGGACCATTATTTTGATTCCGCTATATTATTTTCTAGTGTAGGACCACTATTTCCTCTTACTACTGTATTATCACCGCAGCGGTGCTGCCATCCTTACGTCATATCCTCATGTAGTCATTCTTGTATATTCTATCCCCCAATCTGCGCATGCGTGTCTATTCACTGACGTATACATTACCGGTGCTATAGGTGTCCTCATTTCTTTTAATTGCTATTTACCGGTATTCGGGCTACTATTTCACTATCTTATTTAACCCCTACGTATCATTATATTGCCTCCTCTACTTTCTATTAGCCTCTGCTTATTTCTTAAGAGTCTGTCTACCTTTTATTATTTTCTCGCTGTGGCAGGTACCAGTGCGCCTAGCTACTTCCCTGACTTTCCTCTGCGCAACCTTTATGCGTCTACTACTAGGCACACTTGCGCCACCACTTCCTTCTTTATCGTGTGCCTTCCTGTACCAGTTGTTCGCGTTTCATCCCGTCTACTATTCTTGAAATTAATGAAACTTTTGAAACTTTTGACTTACCTTGTGTCTTCTGTTTTTTATTTGTATAGTCTAACTTTCCCGCTGTTGTGTGGTGTACCTTGTGCATCCCAGGGTTTATTGTTGGTGCATTTTTCGGGTTGTCTTTGTTTGTTGTGCTATGTGTTCGTGTTCGTGCTCGTTTTACCTCCGCCATTCCAGCTGTCACTTTATCTTCATTTTAGTATCAATTTCGTGTCCGTCCGAGTCATTGTTTAACATCCCATCGTTCGTTCTTCGTCGCCCTATTTAGTTACATCCCTTCGGGCTTTTTCTATTGTGTATTTTTCAAACTACCTTCATTTATATGATCTTGTTCGTAACCGCCATAACCGCCTACGCCATTACACCTGTCAATTTTATCTTTTATTTTGTACGGAGTTTTCGTGTTATTTTGCATTGGTGATTGACTTCCTTTTGTAGTTTTCCGTCCTGTTGTTTGTTTTCACCCTTTCTATTTATTCTCACTTGATTGTGTAAGGTGTCATCATAGTTTCTGTGTTCGTTCGTTGTAGCCCTTCCGAAGATTCTCTCTGTTGGAGGGATAATTCGTTATTTCCGACGTTTTCCTTGTCCGCACTGTAATTTTCTATTTAATAAATAAAATGTACACAAAAAACAAGTAGTTAGTTGTTCCTTTTATTTTTTTCTTTCACATTATAATCTATTTCCCAATTCCACTTCGGGAGCGACTCCACCGCACGTCCGCCTCCAAAAACGTCCCGCACCGAACTCAACCTAACCTAACCTAACCTAACCTAACCTAACCTAACCCTAACCTAACCTAACCCTAACCTAACCTAACCTAACCTAACCTAACCCTAACCTAACCTAACCTAACCTTTTTTTTTTTTTTTTTTTTTTTTTTTTTGTTTAAATAGAAGAGGAAAATGCCTTTATGCACGCGCGGGTTGTCCCCCATTCACTCTATTCGGCTGGTGAGGGCCCGGGCAGTGTGGGACTCGTATCCCCTGAAGGGGGGCCTGGCGCCCATTGGTGAGGGCAAACCCAAAGAGGCAACCCAGAAGGGGCAACCTGACAGCCCTACCCTAAAGGGTGGGCTCAAAAATAAGGTCACAGCCCAGAAGGGGCGACCTAGCGGCGCCCAGAAGGGGCATCCGCGGCCTGATACACTACCCACTAAAAACCTCTCCCCTAACGTAGGCCGCCAGAACCGTTTCATCCTTTGGGGATATATAACATGAACCAACGATAGCCGCAACGGCGCTTCGGCTCCCTAGCTTACATCGACGCTTTCGTCCACCCTCAATCCGCCATGCGCACAATCAAGCTATAAGGGATTGAGGATCCACGCCGTTACACCTCCGATCAAGCGGTAGGATATTTTCAACCTGTACGATAAAGCACAGGATTTTTCTTCGGCCACGACCAGGAACCGGAGGATACACTCAACTCGACGGGTGATCGCGCCATCCATTCACCAGCCTGCGAATGCGAGGTCAGGGCTTGCTCTTCGGCCACGACCAGGAACCGGAGGATACACTCAACTCGACGGGTGGTCGCGCCATCCATTCACCAGCCTGCGAATGCGAGGTCAGGGCTTGCTCTTCGGCCACGACCAGGAACCGGAGGATACCCAACTCAGCGGGTGGTCGCGCCATCCATTCACCAGCCTGCAAATGCGAGGTCAGGGCTTGCTCTTCGACCCGACCAGGAACCGGAGCACGTCCGCTCGACGGGTGATCGCGCCATCGGCAACGGTCAGCAACGGGGGGATATCCTCAGGGATCACACCAACCCGCACTGACTGTGCCTTCTCTTCACCAGCCTGCCGTAGCGAGGTCAGGATAGCTTTCTCTTCGGCCACGACCAGGAACCGGAGGATACACTCAACTCGACGGGTGATCGCGCCATCCATTCACCAGCCTGCCGTAGCGAGGTCAGGAAGCTTTCTCTTCGGCCACGACCAGGAACCGGAGGATACACTCAACTCGACGGGTGGTCGCGCCATCCATTCACCAGCCTGCGAATGCGAGGTCAGGGCTTGCTCTTCGGCCACGACCAGGAACCGGAGGATACCCAACTCGACGGGTGGTCGCGCCATCCATTCACCAGCCTGCAAATGCGAGGTCAGGGCTTGCTCTTCGACCCGACCAGGAACCGGAGCACGTCCGCTCGACGGGTGATCGCGCCATCGGCAACGGTCAGCAACGGGGGGATATCCTCAGGGATCACACCAACCCGCACTGACTGTGCCTTCTCTTCACCAGCCTGCCGTAGCGAGGTCAGGATAGCTTTCTCTTCGGCCACGACCAGGAACCGGAGGATACACTCAACTCGACGGGTGATCGCGCCATCCATTCACCAGCCTGCCGTAGCGAGGTCAGGAAGCTTTTTCTTCGGCCACGACCAGGAACCGGAGGATACACTCAACTCGACGGGTGGTCGCGCCATCCATTCACCAGCCTGCGAATGCGAGGTCAGGGCTTGCTCTTCGGCCACGACCAGGAACCGGAGGATACCCAACTCGACGGGTGGTCGCGCCATCCATTCACCAGCCTGCAAATGCGAGGTCAGGGCTTACTCTTCCACCCGACCAGGAACCGGAGCACGTCCGCTCGACGGGTGATCGCGAACCTAACCTAAACCTAACCTAACCTAACCTAACCTAACCTAACCTAGCCTAACCTAACCTAACCTAACCTAACCCTAACCTTTTTTTTTTTTTTTTTTTTTTTTTGCGGGGAGGGGGAAAATGCATTTAGGCACACCAGGAGAGAGGAGAAGACCCCCCCTGGTAGTGTGGGACTCTCGACTTCTGTCGCCTACCCACTAAAAACCCCCTCCCCGACTTTCCTGTTTCCATATGAGACAGGATGGAGCCGGGACCGCCTTTCGGCACTACTTCAGCCCATCCCTGTTGTCTCCCTCCATTATCACCATCATGATGACCTTCTTTATTAGCTTACTTATTTCCATTTAATATTTACTTCACCTACTAGCGCTTGCTTTATATTTTATCTTCTTTCCTATTATTTTCTTTATACTAGAGCGGCGGCACTTTCCTCATCTCTGTAGTCTCTATTTACTTACGTTATCTATAAAATCCTTTATTCTTCCATACATATATATATATATACAATTTATTTTTAATTATTAACTTATTTATTAAATTATTCATATACACTTGACTTGTTAATATTCCTTTACTCTGTTTAGTATTGCACATTCCCATCTCTAATTTCTATCATTTCGGTTCCTTGCTTCATTGCCATTCCTTATCTATACATGACTATCTATACACCTTGTACTCTATGTTCAATAGTGTCATGGCGTAGAAACCTTCCCGTTTATGTTTAGTTGTCAACTGGTTCTTTTATTATTTTTCCACGTTTATTTATCTACAGTTTTAAATTTATACATTCTCTAAATCACTTATTGACTTTAGAATTAATATAACCTACTCTCCACCCATATCGGTCACCTTTATGCATAAATAAATTAATTACATTTTCTCTTTTCAGGTTGATCCAATTCGGCTTTTATTTTTCCTCCCTCAATCAGCCACGATGATAGAGAGAGTATTCCTCAGAGACAGAACCGGTTTTACCTATCGATTCCATCTTAAGGTGAGCCTTCTTGTTCCTCTATACAAGTATTCTTACTTTTTTATATTCTACTCTTTACATTTCTTAAACTAACCCATTTGTACATTGTAGGTACGTAGTGTACTCTTTATTTTCTTTGTAGACTCTATTTTTATTTATATTCGTAGCTGGGATTTAACCTTACTGTTTGTCTACTTATGTAATTTGTGGCCCTCCGTTATGGGACGCCCTTCATACTTTGTAATTTATCTGCACCGTACCGTTGGATAAACCATCCGGTTGTGCTCCACGAAGATAGGCGTCAACCCTTCTCTTTTACTTTAATCATTGAATCTATATTCATTACATCATTTATTCAGTTGTACTACCCTTTATTCCTTCACGCCTCAGACCACCAGCTGTTATTATTTCATTGACAGCGTACCTTCTTTATTGGATTCTACTCCAGTGTACGCTGTCATATGTTTCTCCCTTCGACTGTTTAATAACCCTTCTAATCCATCTCCTTATATATATAGATAAATAAATATTTGAATAAATACATAAATAAATAAATAAATAAATAAATAAATAAATAAGTACTTCAAACAAAACGGACTACACAGATAGAATGACTAGATGTAATAATAAGACTGTATAAAAGTAGTAAAGATGTATAACTAAATGACTAAATGACTAGAACTGCACTGAATCTCAACTCAGCTATATAAATAACTTACTCCTTACAATTATATTCACATGTAATAATTTATTTTCTCTTTCAGGTTGCTTATTCCCTCAATCTACTATGGTGAAAGAGAGAAACTTACGCAAGACCACAAAACAAATTGTACCTAACGTTCCCATCTCGGGTAAGCCTTTTTACTCCTCTATAGGAGAATTTTCCCTTATTGGTGCTCTATTCCTAAAAACTAAGTCCTTATATAAGCTGCAGGTACGTATTGTATTCTTTGATATTCTTTGTTAACTTCTATTTATTTTCCTAACTAAGATTTAGCCCTATTTACTAGTCTGTTTTTGTAGCACGTATCCCTTTGTTACGGCCATGGATCTTGTGTTATTTGACCACGGCGTGCTGTTGGCTATACCACCAGATTAGATCCCCAAGGGTAAGCGTCTATATTTTCCATATTCACTTTGTTCTTTTTAATTAATATTTAATTACCTATTTATTCATTTATACCCCATTATATACCTTCAGACTTCAGACCACCAGGTGTTATTATTTGTTTTACTGCATATATCCCTTATTGTTTTCTACTCTATTTTATTTTATTGCACGTTGTCATATATATCTCTTGCCCACTGTTTAATAAACCTTCTGTTCCATCTTATTTATATAATACATAAATAAATAAATAAGTAGATAAATATAAATAAGTAAATGTATAAATAAATAAATAAATAAATACATAAATAATACACAAATAAATAGAACAAAACGGTCTACACAAGTAAAATGACTAGATATAACAGTAAGAATGTATAAATACAATAATAGATGTATAAGTAAATGACTAGACTAGATATGTATCACAACTGCATAACTTAATAATATTCATTTTTCCTTTCAGGATTTTCTTCACTACGTAGCTCAGCCATCAAGGGAAATTCCCCGGCCTCTACCCACGGTAAACTCAACCCTTAATGGCGGGACACGTAGAACCATCCAGCCCTGGTGTCTGTCACGCAACACTGTTCTCCTTATTAACCTCATTTCTTTTCTTTTCTCTATTATACTTCCTATGTTTGTTTTTGCTTGCTTTTTCTATTGCTGTCTCCCTTTTGTTTCAGCTTTTCTTTCCTGATTTCCTCTCTATAATCCTTTTCCCATTTCTCTTTTGTTTTTATGCAATCTTCACAGAATTTTCTGATTGCCGCGTTCGCATTATTCTTCTTCAGGAGTTCTGTAACGGTTTCCACCTCCCATCTATCTGGTTGGAGGCTTTTCTTTAATTCTTCTCTTTCTACCTCCCATTTGGGGCAATGGAATAGCGTATGTTCTACGTCATCTATTGGGTTATTACAAAACCAACATTCTGATGTTTCCTCTTTTTTAATTTTATGTAGGTAACTCCCAAAACAGCCATGTCCGGTGAGAGCTTGAACCAGATGATAATTCACGGCCGGGATGCCCCCCTTGTTCCATTTAGTAATATCTGGAATTAATTTATTTGTCCATCTACCTTTATCGATTTTTTGCCATTCCTCTTGCCATCGTTGTTGTGTGATTTCGCGCTCCTCCTCTTTAATCTTCTTAATCATATTATTTTTGGTTTCTAGCGTTATAGGTTCCAGCTCCTCTTTTTTTTCTAGCTCCCTCGTTCTATGGAAGACTCTCTCGATTTCCATGGCTACCAAATCCCATGGTATCTGCCCTGTAACCACACACATTACCTCCGTAGATACTGTTTTGTATGCTTTACATAATCTTTTTAGGGGCAGCCTTTGAGTGCCCCTCAGTAGGTTTATATTTATCTTGTAGTTTAGGGCCCTTGCCCATATCGGGGCTCCATACATTACTACTGATTTTACTACGTTATAATACAGCATTCTAGCTTTGTTCCCTGCTCCCTTGGTATTTTTCATCAGTATGCTTAATTGTACTGCATATTTGCTAGACTTATTTGTTGCTGTCATTATATGTTGTTTGAACACTTGATTGCACTCAAAGACCACCCCCAAATATCTGGCCCTATTGCAGACTGGGATTTGATTGTCTCCTATCTTCACTACGATGCCTTCAGGATTTTTCCTTCCGGTCAATAATATTGTTTCCGATTTCTGTGGAGCTAATTGCAGTCCTTCACTTTCGTACCACTTAATGAGGTCCTTCAGGGTCTCGTTTGCCATTTCGGCCATTTTTTCCAAGTTCTTTTCGATAATGACGATCCCTATATCATCTGCGAAGGCTACTAAGTACACATCCTTCCGTAGCCTGATCTTTAATAACCCATCATAAACCAGGTTCCACATGAATGGACCTATAATGGATCCTTGTGGGACTCCCCCGAATACCTGTATTTTTTCCTGACCTTCATTCGTGTTTATTACCAACCATCTGTTGTTTAGGTATGATTTTATCAGCCCCACTATTTTCCTCGGAAACTTTCTCTTTTTCATTTCTCTTATTACGCTCTTCCATTTCAAAGAATTGAACGCATTTTTTACGTCTAGTAGTATTAGTAGGCAGTGTTTACCCTTCTTTTTCGCGTTGTCCCAGTGTTCCATGACTTCCTCCATGGCGTGGACGGTGCCAAGTCCCTTCCTGAATCCATACTGGTGTGCCGACAGGTCATTCCCCTTAATAGCTTCGTGCAACCTATTTTTAACTATTTTTTCGAATATTTTTGCAATATTTGACGCTATACATAGCGGCCTGAAATCTGAAGGGTTTATTTTATTAATATCCCCCCCATTATTCGACGACTTACCTTTGGGGAGCAGGACCAATCTAGTGGTCTTCCACTCCGCCGGCCAGTAACCCCTGTCCATGCATTTGTTTAGAAGGGTTTTCCAGAACTGGGACGCTCCTATCCCTATCTCTTTAGCTGCTTTAGCCGTTATCCCATCCGGTCCGGGTGCCTTTTTAACCGCCATTTTTTTACAGGCAGCCATTATTTCCCCCTCTGTGATGTGTTCTTCCCCCATCCCTTCATTTTCTCCCTCACCTATTACTATTTCATTTTCTTCCTCTATCTCATTTATAGTATTATTCCCTGCTTCTTCTATATCTCTTAGCATGAACAGCCCTCCAATTACTTCTTTCGTCTGTTCTAGGTCTAATTTAATTGGGGGTGTACTTATCCTAATTTGTTTCATTACAGTTTTATACGGCTTCCCCCAGACGTCCCTATCGACTGCTTCTAGTAGTTTGTCCCAAGACTCCCTCTTTGCATTTCTGATTTCCCTATTCAGATCCTTCTTAGCCTGCCTATATTCTTTTTCCGCTATGTTTAATTCCCCCCTTTCTTTTTTCCTTCTTAATCTAGTTACCCTCCTCCGCAATTTTTTTGATTTCTCCCTTAAATTCCCTAGTTCTGGTTTCCACCAGTGTACCGGGTTTCTTTTATGACTTTTCCTCTTTATACTCATACAGGAGTTTCCTATTTCATTTATTTCCTGTAGGAACCTAACCCTAACCTAACCTAACCTAACCTTTTTTTTTTTTTTTTTTAGTTTGACAGCAAGAAAATACATTTGCGTACGCGAGGGACCCGTCGGGTTAGGAGGGGTCTCGGGCAGTGTAGGACTCGAAGGTACATACCAAAACAGGTTTCCCTGAGTTGGATCGTTACAGTACCCTAATACCCACTAAAAACTTGCTCCGTATCAGCCACAGACACCTCCGGCAACCCCAAAGGGCCTTGATGGAGAGCATACTGTGTAGCCACGATGTTGCTTACCCATCGACCCCCTCGGACGACCTAAAGGCGTTCAGTCGCCCAAGAACGTCGCGAATAAACCCCATCGCACCTCCGCTCATGGCGCAGGCTCGTTTTGGCCGACGGTGATTTCATTTAGCCACAGAAGGTACAGAATGCATTAGGTGGGCACCCTGCAGCCGCTGTGCGTACACACCGCCGACAGTGTGAAATTTTCCTTGAAGAGTTGTTTCCCTAACCGTGTTTTTGCTACGCAGGAAATGGGTGGGATAGCTGAGTCGCTTGGTCATCAGAGGCCGCAACGCACATTTGGGCGAGCTAAGCCTCTCAATGGGCGAGTCTCAGCCTGGAAGAGGTCACGACAACGCAGGAGAACTCGCGAAATTGCGAGACAAGGAGAACCTGAGCCGCCTGGTCACCAGCGACCGCACCACACATTTGGGTGAGCTAAGTCTCTTAATGGGCAAATACCAAGCATAGGTGGACTCGCGAAAGGGCACTGCTCGCACGCAACGATGCCCTTCAAAACGCGTACCGAACCGACCTGGATCGCCTGGACATCTGCGGCCAAAACACAATTTTGGGTCGATGGACGAGTTCCAGGTTAAGGATAAACGCGTAGGGTAATTCGTCTCCGTGGGAAGCTCGTGTGAGCTCGCGGCAGGTAACGCCGGATCGCCTGGACATCAGAGGCAGCAGCACCGGGTTAAGTGAGCTGTCCTCTTAATGGGCGAAATCCGATTTCAGGAATGGAAGCGTAAGGTACCGCGTGATCGGAGGAATGTCGATGCGCGAGGGTTCCGGGTCGCCTGGACGCCAGTGACAGCAGCACTCGTGAGAGTGAGCTGGACCACCCGACGGGCGAGTTCCAGATGAAGGAGGGGATGTGAAGCGTAACGCGTTAACGGGGGAGTGCTCGTGAGAGCCCGCGAATGGGGGGTGCCCGGGTCGCTTGGACACCTTTGATCGCAACACGCATTTGGGTGAGCTAAATCTCTCGATGAGCGAATTCCGGGCGTGGAAGAGGACGCGAAAACTTTTCGAGCGAGGGGATGCTCATGCGAGAGCACGCGGTAGCACTCGGTAGGCTCGTGTCGTTTGTCGCAAGCGTTCATTCATTCATTCAACTTCTATTCGTTTGATTCTATGCTACGCGTATGTAAGGGTACCGATTCAATTCTATACTACACGTAATTCAATTCTATACTTTTTTTTTTTTTGGAAATCATACGCTGCGAAGAATGTAATTTTAATTATATTGATGGAATGTAATTTTCGCGAAAAAAATTAAAAATTGTAGAATTAACAGGGAGCTAGAATTGGTGTTTCGAAGTTGATGAATTGTATTAACATTAGAATTAAGAATTGAGAAAAGTTCAGAATTTTGAATTTTAAATTAAACGTGAGAATCGGAAATTTGGATTTAGATTAAGACAAAATTATTAGTTTAAGTTTTACCGGCCAAATTATTGGGTTGGATTGAGTCCGTAGTTTGTAATTAGCTACTTAATTTTGGGGCCAGATAGTGAAGAGGCGTGGCGTTCGATTGCCATATTTGAGAAGTGAGAATTTAAGTATTAGAGATCAGGCAGTTGGGAGATCGGAATTTAAAATTAGACATCGGTATCTGGCTTCGGAATTCCGAGCGTCAACGAACTGTCAGATGTGAGGGATTAAAGAATTGGAGTGGCCGGCGATTTATGGCGAGCCTATACCCAAGGAAAGGTTACGGAAAATGTGGTAGACGGGCAGAAGGCAAGCAGGTAAGAGCTTTGTCGATCATCAGGGGCACGCGAGCCGTCACCGTTTGACCAGGTCCCTCCGAGGTGCACCGAGCGGCATCGTAAGAGTTGAAGTAGGACGCACAGGGGAGTGGTTTTACAGCTTGAAAAATTTGTGCGCTTGTCGCCGATCAGGTAAATGCGAGTTGCCACTGTTGCCGTCGTTTGCCTAGTTTCCACGTTTTTACCAGATGTTGACTACAGAGTACCGTTGCGTTGTAAAGCTGCCGAGCTGCAGGCCTCGCAAACCTTGCAAAACATGTGTTCCCGCGGCTGATAAGTCGATGATGCTTGCTGAGTCACAAAGGCGTCACAGTAATCTTCCCTGATCAATCGAGATCCACGAATATCTCGGGGGTCCAGCTCCAAATCCCTGCCACGAATTTTTCCAGGCACCAACTGCTGCTTCATATTCGGTATCCCTTGTCAAGGATTTCAGCTTCTCGTGATTGTTCAAAAAACGCCTCCAGCCACCGTTGGCAAGCAGTGCTCACTGCCGCAGCATCCCTGAACCCGCACTCTCGCCGAATTTTGCCGCGGTTTATGAGTCAAGGTTTCGGCCAAAGCGCGCACGTCACACATAACGGCCACAAGCACAGATAATGTGGCGGAGAACACATATACACTAAGCACCGCATAAACTAGTGTAAAGTAGATATAGATATAACAGAATAAAACGCGGCGAATAGGCACTTGTAACGATGAGTCACTAGAGCACTACACACAGCAAAGCGTTAACACTGCGAGGAACGCTGATAAGCGTAGAACGGCACAGAAACAGTAAGGCTCCAGGGCTATAAAGAACCAAGAGGAGCAACGTCAGACAAATACAAATGAGAATATGAACAAATAAGCTAAAATAAAATAGAATAAAATAAAATAAACTGAATAAACAGAATAAACAGAACAAACAGAATGCACGATCCAATACGAAGAGTATAACGGTAAGGGAGAGCGCTCGAGCGTCTCCCCACCACGACCTTCTGGCTGCGGAGCTCCCAAGACACGACCGTTCGCTACGGCAGCCCGCACGAGACTCCATTCAATTCTATACTACACGTATGTAAGGGTACCGTAAGCGGGATGCTACGTATAGTACGTACGCAGTCGGAGAATCTGTGGAGAAGAACGGGTAGGGTCGTGGTTCGCTAAGAGTCGGCCGGCGAGGAGAAGGATCAGGCCGGCCGGTCTCGATCCACTGTCAACGGGCACGGCGAGAGGGACCGTTCATGCCCGGGATGCTGCGAGGAGCGAGCGCAGAGGATCAAAGAAGAAGCCGCGGATTCAACAACCGGAGGAGAGCCGAGACGCGAGCACAATCCGGGATTCAAGGTCGCCGCTTGGGAATCGCGCGTGCGAAAAATTAAAATTTTAATTAGATTAATAAAATGTAATTTGTGATTTGGGGAGTGTAATAGAGCTCAAAATTATCAGAATCTGGAAGTTATCAGGAGGCTGGAATGATGATTTGTGGTTGAAAACCTCGTTGAAATTATAAATGAGAATTGATATGTATCGTAACTGACTCTGAAATTGTCATGATGATTAAATGGAAATTAGTACTAAAGGTGATTAAAAATTGGTTTTCGCGAAGTAAAGTTGGTACGGGTTGTTTCCAAAATTCTATCAAAGGGAGAAGTAGGTATTCGGACAATAAAGCATGAATTAATTTGGTTTTCAAAGTTTGAATTTTGGAACCGGAGTGGCAGTTTTGAAGTTTGTCGTCTCGTTGAGTGGGTGGGAGTCGCGTGCGAGCGGGCGATGCACGAATTGCGTCACCCGCTCGCAGGTAGTGGCCAGAACTGGGTCAATAGATCAGCCATCGGCCGATACCCGAGGGGTTGCGGACGAGCCGCGTTCGTGTACGACGGGCACGTCGTTCTCTACCTGAAGGGGCTTCGCGCGCGGTTCCTTTTTTAGTCGCCTTTTACGACAAGCCAAGGCGGCTGGAGACGTATTCTGAACCCCCCGTCTCCAGGGGAAATTCAATTCTATACTACACGTGTGTAAGGGTACCGTAAGCGGGATGCTGCATATAATGCGTACGCAGTCAGAGAACCTAAGGGGAAGAACAAGAAGGGTCGTGATTAGCCAAGAGTTGGCCGGCGAGAAGAAGAATCAGGCCGGCCGGTCTCGATCCACTGCCAACGGGTACAGCGAGAGGGACCGTTCGAGCTTGGGATGCTGCGAGGAGCGAGCGCAGGGGATCAAAGGAGAGGCCGCGAATTCAGAAACCGGAGAAGAGCCGAGAGGCGAGCATAATATATCCGGGATTCGAGGTCGCTGATTGGAGATCGTGCGTCATGTATATGCGATTTTAATTGAATTTGATTAAATTGATGTAATGTAGAGAAATTTAAAATGTAATAAAATTCAATATTTATCAAAATCTAAAATTCAAAGCAAAACCAGAATTGGTGCTCCGTGTTTGAAGAACCACATTAAAATTATAATTGAGAATTCATACGAACCAAAACCTTGAATTCTGAATTTGCCAAGAAAATTAATTTTAAAAGTAACTAAATGCAATTTTCGCGAAAGAAAGAAAGTTGGTGCAGATTGCTTTCAGAATTAATTATCGGAGAGAGGGGTAGAGGTTCAAGAAATGTAGCATGTATAAAAATTGGGTTGTCGAAATTTGGGTTTTAGATTGGGCGCGAAAGCTAGCAGTTTTAAGCGCCTCGTTGGGCGGGTGAGAGGCGCGTACAAGCGGGTGATGAACGAATTACGTCACCCGCTCGCAGGTAGCGACCGAAACTGGGTCAATGGGTCAGCCGTCGGGCGGCGTCTAAAAGGGGGTGCGAACGAACCGTGTTCGTGTACGAAGGGTCCGATGCTGCCGATCTGTAGGGGCTTCGGGCGCGATTCCTTTTTTAGTTGCCTTTTACGACATTCAATTCTATACTTTTAAGTCGGAGCACCTAAGGGGTAGGGTAAGTAGGGTCGTGGTTCGCTGAGAGTCGGCCGGCGAAAGGAAGGATCTGGTCGACCGGCCCCGATCCACCGCCCGGCAGGCACAGCGAGAGGGACAGATCGAGCTCGCGATGCTGGAGAGAGCGAGCGCAGGGGAGGGAATCAGAAGAAGAAGCCGCGAATCAGAATCCGGAAGGGAGCAGAGACGCGAGCACAATGCGCCCGAGATTAGAGATCGTCGATTGGAAATCGTACGCTGCGAAGAATGTAATTTTAATTATATTGATGGAATGTAATTTTCGCGAAAAAAATTAAAAATTGTAGAATTAACAGGGAGCTAGAATTGGTGTTTCGAAGTTGATGAATTGTATTAACATTAGAATTAAGAATTGAGAAAAGTTCAGAATTTTGAATTTTAAATTAAACGTGAGAATCGGAAATTTGGATTTAGATTAAGACAAAATTATTAGTTTAAGTTTTACCGGCCAAATTATTGGGTTGGATTGAGTCCGTAGTTTGTAATTAGCTACTTAATTTTGGGGCCAGATAGTGTAGAGGCGTGGCGTTCGATTGCCATATTTGAGAAGTGAGAATTTAAGTATTAGAGATCAGGTAGTTGGGAGATCGGAATTTAAAATTAGACATCGGTATCTGGCTTCGGAATTCCGAGCGTCAACGAACTGTCAGATGTGAGGGATTAAAGAATTGGAGTGGCCGGCGATTTATGGCGAGCCTATACCCAAGGAAAGGTTACGGAAAATGTGGTAGACGGGCAGAAGGCAAGCAGGTAAGAGCTTTGTCGATCATCAGGGGCACGCGAGCCGTCACCGTTTGACCGGGTCCCTCCGAGGTGCACCGAGCGGCATCGTAAGAGTTGAAGTAGGACGCACAGGGGAGTGGTTTTACAGCTTGAAAAATTTGTGCGCTTGTCGCCGATCAGGTAAATGCGAGTTGCCACTGTTGCCGTCGTTTGCCTAGTTTCCACGTTTTTACCAGATGTTGACTACAGAGTACCGTTGCGTTGTAAAGCTGCCGAGCTGCAGGCCTCGCAAACCTTGCAAAACATGTGTTCCCGCGGCTGATAAGTCGATGATGCTTGCTGAGTCACAAAGGCGTCACAGTAATCTTCCCTGATCAATCCAGATCCACGAATATCTCGGGGGTCCAGCTCCAAATCCCTGCCACGAATTTTTCCAGGCACCACCTGCTGCTTCATATTCGGTATCCCTTGTCAAGGATTTCAGCTTCTCGTGATTGTTCAAAAAACGCCTCCAGCCACCGTTGGCAAGCAGTGCTCGCTGCCGCAGCATCCCTGAACCCGCACTCTCGCCGAATTTTGCCGCGGTTTATGAGTCAAGGTTTCGGCCAAAGCGCGCACGTCACACATAACGGCCACAAGCACAGATAATGCGGCGGAGAACACATATACACTAAGCACCGCATAAACTAGTGTAAAGTAGATATAGATATAACAGAATAAAACGCGGCGAATAGGCACTTGTAACGATGAGTCACTAGAGCACTACACACAGCAAAGCGTTAACACTGCGAGGAACGCTGATAAGCGTAGAACGGCACAGAAACAGTAAGGCTCCAGGGCTATAAAGAACCAAGAGGAGCAACGTCAGACAAATACAAATGAGAATATGAACAAATAAGCTAAAATAAAATAGAATAAAATAAAATAAACTGAACAAACAGAATAAACAGAACAAACAGAAAGCACGATCCAATACGAAGAGTATAACGGTAAGGGAGAGCGCTCGAGCGTCTCCCCACCACGACCTTCTGGCTGCGGAGCTCCCAAGACACGACCGTTCGCTACGGCAGCCCGCACGAGACTCCATCCTTCAATTCTATACTACACGTATGTAAGGGTACCGTAAGCGGGATGCTACGTATAGTACGTACGCAGTCGGAGAATCTGTGGAGAAGAACGGGTAGGGTCGCGGTTCGCTAAGAGTCGGCCGGCGAGGAGAAGGATCAGGCCGGCCGGTCTCGATCCACTGTCAACGGGCACGGCGAGAGGGACCGTTCATGCCCGGGATGCTGCGAGGAGCGAGCGCAGAGGATCAAAGAAGAAGCCGCGGATTCAACAACCGGAGGAGTGCCGAGACGCGAGCACAATCCGGGATTCAAGGTCGCCGCTTGGGAATCGCGCGTGCGAAAAATTAAAATTTTAATTAGATTAATAAAATGTAATTTGAGATTTGGGGAGTGTAATAGAGCTCAAAATTATCAGAATCTGGAAGTTATCAGGAGGCTGGAATGATGATTTGTGGTTGAAAACCTCGTTGAAATTATAAATGAGAATTGATATGTATCGTAACTGACTCTGAAATTGTCATGATGATTAAATGGAAATTAGTACTAAAGGTGATTAAAAATTGGTTTTCGCGAAGTAAAGTTGGTACGGGTTGTTTCCAAAATTCTATCAAAGGGAGAAGTAGGTATTCGGACAATAAAGCATGAATTAATTTGGTTTTCAAAGTTTGAATTTTGGAACCGGAGTGGCAGTTTTGAAGTTTGTCGTCTCGTTGAGTGGGTGGGAGTCGCGTGCGAGCGGGCGATGCACGAATTGCGTCACCCGCTCGCAGGTAGTGGCCAGAACTGGGTCAATAGATCAGCCATCGGCCGATATCCGAAGGGTTGCGGACGAGCCGCGTTCGTGTACGACGGGTACGTCGTTCTCTACCTGAAGGGGCTACGCGCGCGGTTCCTTTTTTTTTTTTTTTTTTTTTTTTTTTAGTCGCCTTTTACGACAAGCCGAGGCGGCTGGAGACGTATTCTGAACCCCCCGTCTCCAGGGAAAATTCAATTCTATACTTTTTTTTTTTTTTAGTTTGACAGCAAGAAAATACATTTGCGTACGCGAGGGACCCGTCGGGTTAGGAGGGGTCTCGGGCAGTGTAGGACTCGAAGGTACATACCAAAACAGGTTTCCCTGAGTTGGATCGTTACAGTACCCTAATACCCACTAAAAACTTGCTCCGTATCAGCCACAGACACCTCCGGCAACCCCAAAGGGCCTTGATGGAGAGCATACTGTGTAGCCACGATGTTGCTTACCCATCGACCCCCTCGGACGACCTAAAGGCGTTCAGTCGCCCAAGAACGTCGCGGATAAACCCCATCGCACCTCCGCTCATGGCGCAGGCTCGTTTTGGCCGACGGTGATTTCATTTAGCCACAGAAGGTACAGAATGCATTAGGTGGGCACCCTGCAGCCGCTGTGCGTACACACCGCCGACAGTGTGAAATTTTCCTTGAAGAGTTGTTTCCCTAACCGTGTTTTTGCTACGCAGGAAATGGGTGGGATAGCTGAGTCGCTTGGTCATCAGAGGCCGCAACGCACATTTGGGCGAGCTAAGCCTCTCAATGGGCGAGTCTCAGCCTGGAAGAGGTCACGACAACGCAGGAGAACTCGCGAAATTGCGAGACAAGGAGAACCTGAGCCGCCTGGTCACCAGCGACCGCACCACACATTTGGGTGAGCTAAGCCTCTCGATGAGCGGAATTCAGGTCGGGAATTGGTTACGCGCACTAGGAAATGCACGCATGAGAGCGAGCGAAAGGAAGGCTTGGGTTGCCTGGACACCAGCGACCGCTACGCACATTTGGGCGAGCTAAGTCTCTTAATGGGCAAATACCAAGCATAGGTGGACTCGCGAAAGGGCACTGCTCGCACGCAACGATGCCCTTCAAAACGCGTACCGAACCGACCTGGATCGCCTGGACATCTGCGGCCAAAACACAATTTTGGGTCGATGGACGAGTTCCAGGTTAAGGATAAACGCGTAGGGTGATTCGTCTCCGTGGGAAGCTCGTGTGAGCTCGCGGCAGGTAACGCCGGATCGCCTGGACATCAGAGGCAGCAGCACCGGGTTAAGTGAGCTGTCCTCTTAATGGGCGAAATCCGATTTCAGGAATGGAAGCGTAAGGTACCGCGTGATCGGAGGATTGTCGATGCGCGAGGGTTCCGGGTCGCCTGGACGCCAGTGACAGCAGCACTCGTGAGAGTGAGCTGGACCACCCGGCGGGCGAGTTCCAGATGAAGGAGGGGATGTGAAGCGTAACGCGTTAACGGGGGTGTGCTCGTGAGAGCCCGCGGATGGGGGGTGCCCGGGTCGCTTGGACACCTTTGATCGCAACACGCATTTGGGTGAGCTAAATCTCTCGATGAGCGAATTCCGGGCGTGGGAGAGGACGCGAAAACTTCTCGAGCGAGGGGATGCTCATGCGAGAGCACGCGGTAGCACTCGGTAGGCTCGTGTCGTTTGTCGCAAGCGTTCATTCATTCATTCAACTTCTATTCGTTTGATTCTATGCTACGCGTATGTAAGGGTACCGATTCAATTCTATACTACACGTAATTCAATTCTATACTTTTTTTTTTTTTTTTTGGAAATCATACGCTGCGAAGAATGTAATTTTAATTATATTGATGGAATGTAATTTTCGCGAAAAAAATTAAAAATTGTAGAATTAACAGGGAGCTAGAATTGGTGTTTCGAAGTTGATGAATTGTATTAACATTAGAATTAAGAATTGAGAAAAGTTCAGGATTTTGAATTTTAAATTAAACGTGAGAATCGGAAATTTGGATTTAGATTAAGACAAAATTATTAGTTTAAGTTTTACCGGCCAAATTATTGGGTTGGATTGAGTCCGTAGTTTGTAATTAGCTACTTAATTTTGGGGCCAGATAGTGAAGAGGCGTGGCGTTCGATTGCCATATTTGAGAAGTGAGAATTTAAGTATTAGAGATCAGGCAGTTGGGAGATCGGAATTTAAAATTAGACATCGGTATCTGGCTTCGGAATTCCGAGCGTCAACGAACTGTCAGATGTGAGGGATTAAAGAATTGGAGTGGCCGGCGATTTATGGCGAGCCTATACCCAAGGAAAGGTTACGGAAAATGTGGTAGACGGGCAGAAGGCAAGCAGGTAAGAGCTTTGTCGATCATCAGGGGCACGCGAGCCGTCACCGTTTGACCAGGTCCCTCCGAGGTGCACCGAGCGGCATCGTAAGAGTTGAAGTAGGACGCACAGGGGAGTGGTTTTACAGCTTGAAAAATTTGTGCGCTTGTCGCCGATCAGGTAAATGCGAGTTGCCACTGTTGCCGTCGTTTGCCTAGTTTCCACGTTTTTACCAGATGTTGACTACAGAGTACCGTTGCGTTGTAAAGCTGCCGAGCTGCAGGCCTCGCAAACCTTGCAAAACATGTGTTCCCGCGGCTGATAAGTCGATGATGCTTGCTGAGTCACAAAGGCGTCACAGTAATCTTCCCTGATCAATCGAGATCCACGAATATCTCGGGGGTCCAGCTCCAAATCCCTGCCACGAATTTTCCAGGCACCAACTGCTGCTTCATATTCGGTATCCCTTGTCAAGGATTTCAGCTTCTCGTGATTGTTCAAAAAACGCCTCCAGCCACCGTTGGCAAGCAGTGCTCACTGCCGCAGCATCCCTGAACCGGCACTCTCGCCGAATTTTGCCGCGGTTTATGAGTCAAGGTTTCGGCCAAAGCGCGCACGTCACACATAACGGCCACAAGCACAGATAATGTGGCGGAGAACACATATACACTAAGCACCGCATAAACTAGTGTAAAGTAGATATAGATATAACAGAATAAAACGCGGCGAATAGGCACTTGTAACGAAGAGTCACTAGAGCACGACACACAGCAAAGCGTTAACACTGCGAGGAACGTTGATAAGCGTAGAACGGCACAGAAACAGTAAGGCTCCAGGGCTATAAAGAGCCAAGAGGAGCAACGTCAGACAAATACAAATGAGAATATGAACAAAATAAGCTAAAATAAAATAGAATAAAATAAAATAAACTGAATAAACAGAATAAACAGAACAAACAGAATGCACGATCCAATACGAAGAGTATAACGGTAAGGGAGAGCGCTCGAGCGTCTCCCCACCACGACCTTCTGGCTGCGGAGCTCCCAAGACACGACCGTTCGCTACGGCAGCCCGCACGAGACTCCCATTCAATTCTATACTACACGTATGTAAGGGTACCGTAAGCGGGATGCTACGTATAGTACGTACGCAGTCGGAGAATCTGTGGAGAAGAACGGGTAGGGTCGTGGTTCGCTAAGAGTCGGCCGGCGAGGAGAAGGATCGGGCCGGCCGGTCTCGATCCACTGTCAACGGGCACGGCGAGAGGGACCGTTCATGCCCGGGATGCTGCGAGGAGCGAGCGCAGAGGATCAAAGAAGAAGCCGCGGATTCAACAACCGGAGGAGTGCCGAGACGCGAGCACAATCCGGGATTCAAGGTCGCCGCTTGGGAATCGCGCGTGCGAAAAATTAAAATTTTAATTAGATTAATAAAATGTAATTTGAGATTTGGGAAGTATAATAAAGCTCAAAATTATCAGAATCTGGGTGTTATCAGGAGGCTAGAATTGGTGATTTGTGGTTGAAAACCTCGTTGAAATTATAAATGAGAATTGATATGTATCGTAACTGACTCTGAAATTGTCATGATGATTAAATGGAAATTAGTACTAAAGGTAATTAAAAAATGGTTTTCGCGAAGTAAAGTTGGTGCGGGTTGTTTCCAAAATTCTATCAAAGGGAGAAGTAGGTATTCGGACAATAAAGCATAAATTAATTTGGTTTTCAAAGTTTGAATTTTAGAACCGGAGTGGCAGTTTTGAAGTTTTGACGTCTCGTTGAGTGGGTGGGAGTCGCGTGCGAGCGGGCGATGCACGGATTGCGTCACCCGCTCGCAGGTAGTGGCCAGAACTGGGTCAATAGATCAGCCATCGGCCGATATCCGAAGGGTTGCGGACGAGCCGCGTTCGTGTACGACGGGTACGTCGTTCTCTACCTGAAGGGGCTACGCGCGCGGTTCCTTTTTTAGTCGCCTTTTACGACAAGCCGAGGCGGCTGGAGACGTATTCTGAACCCCCCGTCTCCAGGGGAAATTCAATTCTATACTACACGTATGTAAGGGTACCGTAAGCGGGATGCTACGTATAGTACGTACGCAGTCGGAGAATCTGTGGAGAAGAACGGGTAGGGTCGCGGTTCGCTAAGAGTCGGCCGGCGAGGAGAAGGATCAGGCCGGCCGGTCTCGATCCACTGTCAACGGGCACGGCGAGAGGGACCGTTCATGCCCGGGATGCTGCGAGGAGCGAGCGCAGAGGATCAAAGATGAAGCCGCGGATTCAACAACCGAAGGAGTGCCGAGACGCGAGCACAATCCGGGATTCAAGGTCGCCGCTTGGGAATCGCGCGTGCGAAATTAAAATTTTAATTAGATTAATAAAATGTAATTTGAGATTTGGGAAGTATAATAAAGCTCAAAATTATCAGAATATGGAAG
The DNA here is from genome assembly GCF_907164935.1 of Osmia bicornis bicornis. Lineage (NCBI taxonomy): Eukaryota > Metazoa > Arthropoda > Insecta > Hymenoptera > Megachilidae > Osmia > Osmia bicornis. The sequence continues at coordinate 514,216 of NW_025791318.1, forward strand.
CCATCAGGAGGCTAGAATTGATGATTTGTGGTTGAAAACCTCGCTGAAATTATAAGTGAGAATTGATATGTATCGTAACTGACTCTGAAATTGTCATGATGATTAAATGGAAATTAGTACCAGAGGTAATTAAAATGGTTTTCGCGAAGTAAAGTTGGTGCGGGTTGTTTCCAAAATTCTATCAAAGGGAGAAGTAGGTAGTAAAGCATGAATTAATTTGGTTTTCAGAGTTTGAATTTTAGAACCGGGGTGGCAGTTTTGAGGTTTTGACGTCTCGTTGAGTGGGTGGGAGTCGCGTGCGAGCGGGCGATGCACGGATTGCGTCACCCGCTCGCAGGTAGTGGCCAGAACTGGGTCAGTAGACCAGCCATCGGCCGATACCCGAAGGGTTGCGGACGAGCCGCGTTCGTGTACGACGGGCACGTCGTTCTCTACCTGAAGGGGCTTCGCGCGCGGTTCCTTTTTTAGTCGCCTTTTACGACAAGCCAAGGCGGCTGGAGACGTATTCTGAAGCCCCCGTCTCCAGGGGAAATTCAATTCTGTACTTTTGGGGGAATCGTAGCCTAGGTGTAGTGAGGTGTAATTTTACGGGGGTGCGATGCAGGTGAAATGATGCCTCTTTTGAAGTAAAAATTGTGCGCAGGCTGGATGCGGAATCGTAGTAAATTATATTTATAATCGAGGGGGTTTCAAGATCATGGGCCTAGCTTATGCACAGGGGTTGAAAGCTTTGGAGTAAGAGCAGATGTGGGCAGTAAGGTGAGTGCGAATCCTGGGCAAAATGTAAATGTAGGGATAGTAAAGAAATAAAAACATAAAATAAATGTGGGAATAGAAAGTAGGGAACGGTAAAGAACAACGAGAAATAGCTGGAAGCGAAAGGTTTTGGAGTACGGCATACGGTAAATGTTGAATGGTGAATTTAGAGTTAAGCTGTACCAGGTGTCAAATAGGGTAGGTGCGGAAGTAGGTGGCGAGCAGTAAATGGGCGATGTGAAGGAAGGCGCAGAAGGAGGCGTCGTAGGGTAAGATCGGTACGCGTTCACCGAGAATAATAGAGGAATAGTAAAGTGGGTACAGCGGGGCAGTAAAACAGAGTAGGGCAATGGCATAAACATGGAGACCTAACCGGGCGGCCAGGTGGAGACAAAGGAGGAGAAAACAATGAGGAGATAAAGAGGCCGAGGTTTACCGTTTTCATGAACGTCGTCAGCAAAAGATATATATGTAAGGGCGCGCTTGGGCGCACAGTCATGCAGGGGGGAACCCGTGCAAGGTTGCCAGAGTGTAGCGAGTGTGTAGGGGTGCCGTAAAGTGGGCTGTATCAATATCATGCAACAGGAGGGACAAGAGATAGGGAAGATGTGGTCAAAGTTCGCAAGGAATTGGTCAGCGAGGAGAAGGATCAGGCCGGCCGGTCTCGATCCACTGTCAACGGGCACGGCGAGAGGGACCGTTCATGCCCGGGATGCTGCGAGGAGCGAGCGCAGAGGATCAAAGAAGAAGCCGCGGATTCAACAACCGAAGGAGTGCCGAGACGCGAGCACAATCCGGGATTCAAGGTCGCCGCTTGGGAATCGCGCGTGCGAAATTAAAATTTTAATTAGATTAATAAAATGTAATTTGAGATTTGGGAAGTATAATAAAGCTCAAAATTATCAGAATCTGGAAGTTATCAGGAGGCTAGAATTGATGATTTGTGGTTGAAAACCTCGTTGAAATTATAAATGAGAATTGATATGTATCGTAACTGACTCTGAAATTGTCATGATGATTAAATGGAAATTAGTACTAAAGGTAATTAAAAAATGGTTTTCGCGAAGTAAAGTTGGTGCGGGTTGTTTCCAAAATTCTATCAAAGGGAGAAGTAGGTATTCGGACAATAAAGCATGAATTAATTTGGTTTTCAAAGTTTGAATTTTGGAACCGGAGTGGCAGTTTTGAAGTTTGTCGTCTCGTTGAGTGGGTGGGAGTCGCGTGCGAGCGGGCGATGCACGAATTGCGTCACCCGCTCGCAGGTAGTGGCCAGAACTGGGTCAATAGATCAGCCATCGGCCGATACCCGAGGGTTGCGGACGAGCCGCGTTCGTGTACGACGGGCACGTCGTTCTCTACCTGAAGGGGCTTCGCGCGCGGTTCCTTTTTTAGTCGCCTTTTACGACAAGCCGAGGCGGCTGGAGACGTATTCTGAACCCCCCGTCTCCAGGGGAAATTCAATTCTATACTTTTTTTTTTTTAGTTTGACAGCAAGAAAATACATTTGCGTACGCGAGGGACCCGTCGGGTTAGGAGGGGTCTCGGGCAGTGTAGGACTCGAAGGTACATACCAACACAGGTTTCCCTGAGTTGGATCGTTACAGTACCCTAATACCCACTAAAAACTTGCTCCGTATCAGCCACAGACACCTCCGGCAACCCCAAAGGGCCTTGATGGAGAGCATACTGTGTAGCCACGATGTTGCTTACCCATCGACCCCCTCGGACGACCTAAAGGCGTTCAGTCGCCCAAGAACGTCGCGGATAAACCCCATCGCACCTCCGCTCATGGCGCAGGCTCGTTTTGGCCGACGGTGATTTCATTTAGCCACAGAAGGTACAGAATGCATTAGGTGGGCACCCTGCAGCCGCTGTGCGTACACACCGCCGACAGTGTGAAATTTTCCTTGAAGAATTGTTTCCCTAACCGTGTTTTTGCTACGCAGGAAATGGGTGGGATAGCTGAGTCGCTTGGTCATCAGAGGCCGCAACGCACATTTGGGCGAGCTAAGCCTCTCAATGGGCGAGTCTCAGCCTGGAAGAGGTCACGACAACGCAGGAGAACTCGCGAAATTGCGAGACAAGGAGAACCTGAGCCGCCTGGTCACCAGCGACCGCACCACACATTTGGGTGAGCTAAGCCTCTCGATGAGCGGAATTCAGGTCGGGAATTGGTTACGCGCACTAGGAAATGCACGCATAAGAGCGAGCGAAAGGAAGGCTTGGGTTGCCTGGACACCAGCGACCGCTACGCACATTTGGGCGAGCTAAGTCTCTTAATGGGCAAATACCAAGCATAGGTGGACTCGCGAAAGGGCACTGCTCGCACGCAACGATGCCCTTCAAAACGCGTACCGAACCGACCTGGATCGCCTGGACATCTGCGGCCAAAACACAATTTTGGGTCGATGGACGAGTTCCAGGTTAAGGATGAACGCGTAGGGTGATTCGTCTCCGTGGGAAGCTCGTGTGAGCTCGCGGCAGGTAACGCCGGATCGCCTGGACATCAGAGGCAGCAGCACCGGGTTAAGTGAGCTGTCCTCTTAATGGGCGAAATCCGATTTCAGGAATGGAAGCGTAAGGTACCGCGTGATCGGAGGATTGTCGATGCGCGAGGGTTCCGGGTCGCCTGGACGCCAGTGACAGCAGCACTCGTGAGAGTGAGCTGGACCACCCGGCGGGCGAGTTCCAGATGAAGGAGGGGATGTGAAGCGTAACGCGTTAACGGGGGAGTGCTCGTGAGAGCCCGCGGATGGGGGGTGCCCGGGTCGCTTGGACACCTTTGATCGCAACACGCATTTGGGTGAGCTAAATCTCTCGATGAGCGAATTCCGGGCGTGGGAGAGGACGCGAAAACTTTTCGAGCGAGGGGATGCTCATGCGAGAGCACGCGGTAGCACTCGGTAGGCTCGTGTCGTTTGTCGCAAGCGTTCATTCATTCATTCAACTTCTATTCGTTTGATTCTATGCTACGCGTATGTAAGGGTACCGATTCAATTCTATACTACACGTAATTCAATTCTATACTACACGTATGTAAGGGTACCGTAAGCGGGATGCTACGTATAGTACGTACGCAGTCGGAGAATCTGTGGAGAAGAACGGGTAGGGTCGCGGTTCGCTAAGAGTCGGCCGGCGAGGAGAAGGATCAGGCCGGCCGGTCTCGATCCACTGTCAACGGGCACGGCGAGAGGGACCGTTCATGCCCGGGATGCTGCGAGGAGCGAGCGCAGAGGATCAAAGATGAAGCCGCGGATTCAACAACCGAAGGAGTGCCGAGACGCGAGCACAATCCGGGATTCAAGGTCGCCGCTTGGGAATCGCGCGTGCGAAATTTCTAACCTAACCTAACCTAACCTAACCTAACCTAACCTAACCTAACCTAACCTAACCCTAACCTAACCTAACCTAACCTAACCTAACCTAACCTAACCTAACCTAACCCAACCTAAACCTAACCTAACCTAACCTAACCTAACCTAACCCAACCTTTTTTTTTTTTTTTTACGAGGGGGAAAAATGCCTTACGCACGCCGAGCCGATGGTCGCTCGGGAGTGTGGGACTGCTATACTAGTAGCCTACCCACTAAAAAACCCACCTCGATTTCACCATCTTGGTGCCGGTCGCAAAACCAACGCCCCCGGAACCGCTCATCAAGCATTACTTCGGGGGCGGGAGGACATAATATCGGCTGTTTCCAAAACTTCCTGTCAAAACTTAACCGGGAATACAAAGGCTATTAGTCTATTTGTACTCTTTCTCCTTTCGTCTTATAATAAAATGTCGGAGTGTATATACTCACTTTTGTCATTTATTTAAAATACTAAAAGTTGTACATTCAAATGTGTCGGGAAAAAAGTCATTCTATAAAATATGGTTAGTCAAATCCTTGTAAAACTTAAAACAAACCCGATATACAGGGTGTCATCCTTTAAAACACGCTATAGTCAAATGAAAGTTCTATACCAGTTTTGTGCGAGAGCAGAGGAACAACCCTTGGTCCACACTAATCCATTGACCTATGTTACTGGTCTATTCAAAGGGAGGACACAATAGAGTGAGTACCCATCCATCATTGTATTTAATTTCTCATGTTATTGCAGTATTTACTTTTTCTGTTCTCTTCCTAATTCTCGCGAGCTCTTCTTTTTCCTTTAACGTTCCCTTTATGTATGCCAATACTACATTCCTCGTCTCCCCCTTCTTTATCAGTTCTATCAGGTTTTTTTTACAGAAATCGACCTGAAGTACCCTATTCAGCTGCAGTCTTGCTTCCGCCCACCTGTCGCACTCAAAAAGAAAATGTTCCGGGTCGTCGATGCATCCTGGACAGTACCAACAATCTGCACAATCCTGTAACTTTCTGTTCTCCAGGAATTTACAGAAACACCCGTGCCCCGTCAGAACCTGAGTCAAATGGAAATCCAGGATATCAGGTCCCCAGGTAAGCCAATCTTTAATTTTTGGGATCAGTTCATAAGTCCATCTACCGTTGCATGAACCCTCCCACCTTTCCTGCCATATATCTAGCGTATCGGCACGTGCCTCTTCCTTGTGGCTTCTTGAAGCCCCCTCATTTTCGTTTGGTAAGCTTTTCCTTTTATTGAAGAGATTTTCCCTTTCTCTTACCACGAGGTCCAGAGGTATCTGCCCAGTTATCACGCATAAGGCATCATGCGATACCGTCCTATATGCCCTGGCCACCCGTATTAGTGCTGTCCGTTGAGTACCGTTTAAAATACCAACGTTACCCTTGTTATCCATCCCAGGTGCCCATATCGGGGCTGCATACAGAATCACAGATTCAATCACCCTGTAGTATAGCTTACGGGCCAAATTTCCTGCACCACGTGTGTTTGGCATAAGCAACATCAGTCTGTAGGCATATCTTAATGCCTTGTCGCACACTGTGATGATGTGTTTCTTGAACGTTCTGTTCATCTCCAGTGTGACCCCTAGGTACCGGACATCCCTAGTCGTCGTAATCTCCACTTGTCCACATTTTAGTTTCAGACCTCCGGATACTTTCCTACCTGACATAAGTATGGCCTCCGTCTTGTGGTGGGCAAGACTAAGCCCCTCCTTTTCGTACCAGGCCGCCATGTCTCTTATCGTGAGTTCCGCGGTCTTCTTCATGTTACCTAGGTCGTGATCAATAACTATGATCCCAATATCATCGGCATATCCGACCAAATGGACGTCCCTTCTAGTGCTGAGTCTGAGCAGTCCGTCATACACCAAGTTCCAAAGGAGAGGGCCAATCACGGATCCCTGCGGCACCCCACCAAACACCTGGTATCGTCTTTCCACCTCTTTACCTCTGTATATTATCCAGCGGTCCTGTAGGTAACTCCTCACTATATTGATGAGCTCTACCGGGAAGCCTCTTTCCTTCATATTGCGATTTATACTGTCCCACCTAACAGTATTGAACGCATTCTTAACGTCCAGTAAAAGTAAGAGGCAGTGGCGCCCAAATTTTCTCGCCTTCTGATAGTGTTCCATAACCACCCTCATAGCGTCTAGGGTAGATTTCCCCTTGCGGAAACCAAACTGGTTTGGTGCAAAATCATTTCCCTTCAGTGCCAGGATCAGCTTTCCTTTAACCGCATGCTCAAAAATCTTGGCAACACACGAGATAATAGTCAGTGGCCTATAGGCTCTTTCGGACGTGGGGGTCTTGGTTCCCTTGGGCAGAAGCACCAGTCTCCCGGTCTTCCACGCCGTTGGCCAATATCCTCTCCTGTAACAGATGTTAAAAATATAAGCCAACCACCTTGAAGCTTTCAGCCCTAACTTTTTTGCAACCGCTGACGTAATCCCATCTGGTCCGGGTGCCTTTTTAGTGGACAGTTTCAACGCTATTTTGCTCACTTCTTCTTGCGTGATTTCGGTATGATACTGTGAGTGACCCCCTCCATCCTGGCTCCCCTCTTGTACATCCGCTGTCCTATTGCCATCCGTTTCACCTCCGAGATCCTCCAGGTCCGGTTCTAATATGAACAGCTTGGCTACTATGTTGTCCACCTCATCCGGGGATAGTACCTCTGGTGTAGTATCCTTATTTTTAATCGTCCTCATTACAACTTTATACGGTCTACCCCATATATCCCTGTCGATCTCCTGTAGTAGTTTTGCCCAATTCTCCCTTTTGGCATTCCTTATTTCCCTATTTAGGTCTTGCTTACATTTCTTATATGCCAACGATGCTCTCTGAATAGCCTCCAGGTCCGTACCAGCCTTATCTCTGGTAAGCCTTCGTCTTGCTGTTTGTGCAAGCTTCCTTTTCGACGCTATCTCCTCATTCCACCAGGGGACTGGTATTCGTTTACCATGCGCGGAACCGTTATACCTTGTGTGCCGCTTAACCAACCTTTCAAGATCCTCAAGGAACCTATCTACTTCAACGGTGGAATGTGTTCGAGGGCGTGCTTCGAACTTATCGTCGCCATACTTATTAACGAAAGCCTCCACAAAACCTTCTTCGTCTAACTTGCCTTTCTTAATATCAAAGGGTGAGGCTCTTACATCCTGCGCTATGGTCAGGTTAAATGTATGAAGCAGATACCTATGGTCTGATGCCGTAAAATCCTCCACCACCATCGATTCCGTAAGACTATATAATGCCTTTCTGTTACAGGTCATTATATCGATCTTGGTGCCTCTTCCCCGGTCGCACGTGGCCCCTCCTTTCGTGATTGTGGTAAGGAGATCTGCCGAGTTACAGAACTGGAGCAGTACTCTCCCCCGGTTACACCATTTGTCTGCACCCCAGAGTGGGGATTTCGCATTGAAGTCCCCCATAATAATTATCTCATCTTGCCTAGCAGCCAAAGATCGTACCTCCATTGCCAGTGAGGCCAGCAAAGCTTCGAATCCTTGCATTGTATCATTAGGGGACGCGTACACACTGGTTATATAAAAACTATTATATTTAATTACCACGAAACCATCCCCACTTTTAATTAGTGACACATTTCTGCCCACATCCAGCCCTTTACTGGTTATACATATCGCTGCTCTGCCTGTATTGTCCACAAACCAGTTTTCCATCACCCTATACGGTTCCGACACTATAATAATATCAACCTCATACTTATTTGCTGAGGTCATCAGTAGATCATGTGCTGCCCTGCAATGATTCAAGTTGATCTGCAGTATTTTAATCTTGCCTTTTAATCCTTAGAGCCTCCTTATACCTTCTGCATCTCACCGAGGCAGCCACGTGTTTAACCTCCTCTTCCGGTAGTTTGTCTTTAAGACATAACCTACACCTTGGCTCCTTATCGCATCCCCTCATATCATGGTCTTCGCTACCGCACTTCCTGCAGTAACTTTTCCCCTCCTTACAATTCTTACAATTGCTTGCCACGTGCCCGAACTCATGGCACCTGTAGCACCTCAGTAGACGTGGGATCTCCTTAACCGGGACTGTTGTCCAGCCTATTCTGATTCTGGCTTTCTTAGTGAGCTTCCCCATTTCCACAGCAGGGCCCTCTATAATGGCAATTTTGTTTTGCCGCGGATCCGTCCTGAACACCTTGATCTTAACATCGTTTGCATCATATCCCAGTTCCCTCTTTATTGCCTCCATTACTTCTGTTTTGTCCGCCGAGGGATCTATTCCTTTTAGTTCAATATCCGCTCTCTGTTGTAGGCTCGCCACCTCGACGTTCATGCCTAGTTTACCATCTATCACTTTCTTAAAATTATCCAGGTCCGCTCCCTGTGCAAACTCTATCAATAGGTTCCCGGCACGCGTCTGCTTTACCGTTTTGACCCCCTCGGGAGCGGGGCCCGCCGCCCCCTTTACCTTCTTGAGGATATCCGCAAACGAAGTTTCTTTCCCGAAGCGGACCGCGATT